>NC_077228.1:476284660-476584660 GCF_027887165.1 Monodelphis domestica
ATGGGAATAACAGTTAACAAACTTTATTTCTACTATACTTACAAGGGGAGGAGAACAGATGCCAACAGAGAATGGTCTTAATGTATGGGCCCTGTTGTCCTCAGGCCAGGGCAGGACATAATGGGGAGGTTTTGAGATATAGAGCTATGATAGAGCTTTTGCATTCTGTCTGACAGTCCAGAGACCTTCAGGGTCCAAATTATGGTAACATTTTAGATAAAGAATTGCTTGATAGTCACACATCCCAAGGGAAGGTAGGCAGGATCAGTGAATGGCTTAATAAAGAGTGAGGATTGAGGGGCAGGGGCATACTGAACCTAATTTTATGTCCTGTGACAAGAGACTAGAGGAGGTTACTGCCCATACTCTGAGTTTATTGGCCTTAGCATATGTGTATTCTGAGGGCATAGGGCCATTTCAGTCAAACCAGTTTTAACCAGTTCAAACACTCAGTTCAATGGATAGTCCATTGTTAACTTAGTCCCTGATCACTTATATCTTGGAGAACCATTACAAATAGACAAAGAAATGAGTCCAAAATTAAATAATAATAAAAGTAAGTAGATTAACTATTGAAAATATTTCAGTCTTTCCAGTGACCCTAAAGGGAAAGGTAATAATATATATAGATATGTATTCACATAGCACTTAATATGAATATCTAATTTATCTCATAACAGCCCTGTGAGGTAGATGCTGTTATTATTCCCTTTTTTGCAGTTGAAGAAGCTAAAGCAAAAAGAAGTTAAGTGACTTGCTTAGAGTCACACAATTAGTAAATGTCTGAGACCAGATTTGAACCCAGTTCTTCCTAATTCTAGATTTTAGTGCTCTATGCACTGTGCTCTTTACTTATCTCCATTAGGGTATAATGCCATATGCTATAAAGCCTGTGCTAGTATGCAAGTCTCATCAGTGGCAGACCCAGGCCATTGTTTGTTAAGTCATAAACACCAACAAGAAACTTTTTTTTAATCAATCAATCAATCAATCAATCCTTAATTGACTTCAACTAACATATTTCTATCAATTAATCAGCATTTAGCACATTGCCTGGTACATAGAAATGTTTAATAAATATTGATTGATTAATTAATCAAAGAGCACTTGGCACTTGCTAAGTGGCTGGCTCTATGCTAGGAAATGAGAATATAAAATTATGAACAGAGCAGTCCCTGCCCTCAGAGAGCTTGCATTATATAAAAAAAATATAGCATCCACGTGATATACACGAGTATTCTTAAAATGAACATGTGACCTTCTTGCTTTTCCTCATGTTACGATATTTCAATTTGGGTTTTTCCCCCTCCCAGTTTCTTTCCCTCTATACCTAGAACAGTGATGGTGAACTTTTTAGAGACCTCTTCCCAAACTATACCATCACACCACATGTGAGCCTCCTCTATCTCCCCTTACCTCAGACAGGGGAGGAAGGAAGCAATGCCATTGGGCTGCTGGGCAGAGGGGTGAGTGAGGTAAGAAATGTCTTCATGTGTGTATGGTGAGGGGGAAGGAAGCAGGCCCCTCTGGCATGTGTACCATAGGTTTGCCAACACAGACTTATTGTCTACTTACTCCTTCCTCACCACTATTTTCTAAAGTCCTTATTTTTCTTGCAAAGCTTTACTCAATTACATCTTCTGCATAAAGTTTTTTCCTGATGTCCCCAGCTTCTAGTGCCTTCCTTCAAATTTTCTTTTATTAATTTTGTATATATTTTGCATATACTTACTTTGAATATATTTATATGGAAATATGGCTACTCTTATGGAATTTAAGCTCCATGAGTGTAGATTTTGTTTCGTAAATGCCAGTGCTGTTGGGTCCTTTGGGATACTTTCTTTGGGCACTAAAGTTTATGATTAGCCTTCTGACTTACATGTCAATCCTCAGCATCCCAATCTCTCTCCTTTTTTCAGGGTTTTGATCATAATGGTGACTGCATTATTAATACTACCAATATCTGTTTCCAATAATAACAATAAGAAGAACAAGAAGAAAACTAACTGGCCTTTCTAATGTGATTTATGATATACAATGCATTTTATATATATCAACTAATGGATTCTAGGAGCTTGTTTCATTGTCATAAGAGGATATTTCTGATTATCGTCATGGCTTTCTAAAGTCTCTGTGTTTACCAGTGCATTGAGTGTAACCTTAAATCTGTTTTGCAATAAGAAATCCCCATTTTCATGCTTGAAATATATTCATTATGCAACGGCATATCTACTTGACTTTTACTACATGTCTTTCAGGCCTATAAGTGAGATGATTGACCTTTACTTCCCTGTACTGTGAATTAAAAGACAGTACTGTGCTGCCCATTTGATATTTTCAGTCCTAGAGGAGTGACAATTTTGTCTTGTTTTTGTTGCAATATAACTATCCAGGTTGCAAATGGAGGGTCAACCTTAAAGCGTCAAGCTCAAATACTCAGGCATCATTACAGCCATTAGCTGATCTGTTCTATGACTTTTATTAGAATAAGCACAGGCCACTTCCTCTCTACAGAAAGCCATATCAAGATCCAGGGCCATAGGGTAGAAATAATTGGAAGACTATCTTAATATTGGGAAGAATCTCTTAACTGTTAAAAGCAGTCTGAAAATGAAATGTTGGAAATTCAGGAAACATGTTAGTCAACAGTGTGACATGGTGATGGAAAGAGTTGATGTGACAAGAGACTGAATGAAAAGAGTCACAGTACCCACAAAGAAAATGTTGATAATCCCTCTGCACTCTGTCCTACTCAGACCATTCTGGGGTACTGCTTTCAGTTCCGAGGGCTTCTTTTTGTTGTTGTTCAGTCTTTCAGGCACATCTGATTTTCTTTGTGACCCCATGGACCATAGCTATCCATGGGGTTTTCTTGGCAAGTATTCTGGAGTGTCACTACCTTCTCAGAGTGGATATAATGGACCCTATTGTCAAGCAATCAGAGATTAAGTGACTTACCTAAGGTTACACAGAAAGGAAGTATCAGAGACTGGATTTGGACTCAGATCTTCCTAATTCCAGGCTCAGTGCTCTAACCATGGAGCCATAGCTGCCCTTAAGCAGGACATGGGAAAACTGAAGAACAGAGAAACAACCATGATGAGGTGACCAGAGATAGTTTCAAAGAACTAGGGGTATTTAACCTAGAAAAAAGAAAGACCAGGACCACATTTGAACTCCTAAATAGAAATTGTTTCATTCTTTGTACTTCTATCCCAGTGCCTAGTACAATTCCTGACACAAAGTAGATCACTCAAACAATGCTTGTGGAATGATTGATTGATTGATTGAAAATAATTTTAAAGTGTTTGAAGGGTTACCCTGTGGAAGAGAGAGATTGGACTTTCTTTGCTCGTCCCAGATGGAAGATGAGCAAAGGATAGCAGAGGGGGTGATTTCTCTATTCAATGAAAACAAAAAAAATTTTTTTTACCAAATAGAGCTGTCCCAAAGTAGTATGGTCTGGCTCTAGAGGTAGCGAGTAAGCCCACCACCAAAATTTTAAGGGGAGTTTTATTTATTTCTTTTTTTTGCCTCACATGTCCTATATTATGTTTATTGTTGTTGCCTCCTATGCATTATACTTAGTGCAACCCCCATTCACTTGTTGAATTCCTACTTATCTTGAATAGCCGCATGCCAGTGCCACTTCTGAGAGCCGCTGTGAACCTAATAGTACAAAACAAGAAATTGGGTTTAAAATCTTGCCTGTGAGATAACCTGGCCACATGGCTGTGGGCAAGTAATTATGACTCAGTTTTCTCATCTTCCAAATGATAGATTACATTGCCTTTGAAATCCCTTCTAGCTATATTTTCATGATCCTATGTGTCTCCCATTTGGTAATAACCTTTCTGATTTGACTCTCCTTCTAAAACAATATTAATAATAATGATGATCAGGATGGTGATGACGCATAGCACATTTTAAAATTTAATCTGCATTATTAACATTTTCTCTATCACTTTCTTAAATTTAGAAAATCAACAAAACAATAAATCAAGCTGTGATTTGAAGCACTTGAAGATTTTGAAATGTAAATGCTTACACTGAAAATGAAATGATCAGCCCTGGGAACAGATATTGGTTAGCTCCATCACACATCTGCCTTCAGATTTTCAATAACAAATTATTTTGTAATTCCTTTAATATACTTAAAAACAGAAAAGTTTAGAAGATGAGGCATTTCTGAAACATGACAAATTCAATTTTTAAAATATGTCTATTTGTTTCATTGAAATTCCCAGATATCTCCTTCATTCTCCCCAACTCTTCGAGAAGACAAAAAGATTCATAGATATGTAAAAAAGTTATGTCTTGCTTGTTTCTATTTATTAGTTAAAATTTTATACAAATAAAATAAATCCAATTTTGGACATATTAACTTTGAGGTGTCAGAAGCCTATTCAGGTGAAAATATTCAAAAGCTGTTAGAAATGTGGGATAAGGTCAGGTTGAAAATGTGGATTCAAGAGTCGTCCACAATAAAGTAACAATTAAAGGTATATAAGTAGAAGAGGTTGCCAAAGAATAAAGTATTGGGGAAGAAGAAAAGATGGTTAAAGGCAAGACCTTAGGAATCTTACACATTGAAGGGGAAGGGTAAAGATGAATCAATAAAGTAGAAAAAGGATATTGGTCAGAGAAGTAGATGGTGAACCATGAGAAAAGCACTAGTTCATAATATTAAATCTGTAACCCCTGTCATATCTTCTTTCATACGTGATGTCCCACAGAATCTACTCTAAATTTGAGGGAATTTATAGATAGATCATCACTGATAAAACCTGTCCTTTAACTATTCCAATATTGTGCTTTACTTTCCTTACTCTGTGGTTGCCTAATTCCTTCAAATGAAATTAGACTTTCGCTTATACCCACTCCCCACTTCTAATACCTGATGAGCAATTCTATTTTGCCTCTAGTTAGGGGAGTCCTCCCTTTGGGGATAGATGTGGGAGAAGAACTTTTAAAAATACAAATGCCCATTGGGTATTAACAGAGCTTTGTTCTCACAAAGAAAAATAATGCATAAGCAATGGAGAATCATCAGATAATTATAGTCCATTTGGGAGGCAAGCCTTTCTTTCAATTTTTGTAAATAGCAAATATTCATCTCTCAATAATGTTTCAGATTTTATCTACATTGATTACAGACAATCAATGTCATCCCTTGCTCTTGAGTGACTCTTTCCTTCTTGGGTGATTGTCCAAGAAGTGTGAAGATTTGAGGTGCTTTTAGAGATCCTAAAAGGCTCTGGACCAAAATAAAAATGACACATAGAAGTACATCAATCCTAATAAAAGGCTTGCCTAGGACCACAAGCTCATGGCTTCTGTCTTAGCTGAGGAACTAATGTCTCTCCCACGGACGTGCTGGAATCCAGAGTCTTCCTTATACCTTAAGACCAGCAGAAAGAACAGCTTCAACAAATGAGATTACCCCTTTAGTACTTCACACCAAGTTTAAATCTCCTCCTGGTCAATAGGAAGCAGAGGAAGACTCTCTGGAACTGTTTTTCAGTGGGAGTGGGGAAGTAGGAGAGATGGAGAAGGAAAGAGCAAGCTTCTCCACTATCTCTGCCAAGAAAACCCCAAACTGGTTCATGAAGAGTTGGACAGGACTGAAAACAACCGAGCAACAAGTAGGAGAATCCCTACATTGTGTATGCACAAAAGGGTTCTACATAATGTATACATAAAAGGGTACTAGCACATGAGAGCCCACTCCTGGAAACTTGCACAAGGGACCCACATAAATGTTTGATATTTGTACATCTATGTGGGTCCCCTTGTATATGTCATCATGATTGGGATCTCATTGACCAGCCCTTCTTATGTACTTTACAGTACAACAGAAGTATGGGTCATCTTTGCTTTAAATTGCTTATACTTAATACTAACCTAATTCATCCAATATTTTTTATAGTTCTTTTAGGATTCTTGAAAATGCAGTGTGGCAAAGTATATAGAGGGTGAGTTTTGGAATCAAGAAGACCTCGATTCAAATCCTGCTTCTGACATCAGCTAGACATGCCATCATTTCTGGGCAAGTAGATGAACCTCTCAGTGATCCCAGGCAACTGGCTAAAATAATACATCACCAATGATTTGGGAACCTCTATGGGTGGAGAGAATTTACACAAGAAGAATAGCTAGCATTTGTATAACACTTAAAGGTTTGTAAAGTTCTTTACAAATATCCCTTTTGATTCAAAGTATCAAAATCCCTGAGAGGTAAATAGTATTTTTATCCCCATATTACAGATAAGGAAACTGAGGCAAAAAAAGGTTCAGTGACTCACCCAGTATCACATAACTAGTAAATGACTGAGACCAGATTTGAATTCAGATCTTCCTGACTCCAACTCCTGTCATATCCATTGTCCCATGTGTCTGCCTATAATGTTATATAATAGATATGGTAAAGAAACAGGCTAAGGAAAATCAAATATTCTACGACAACAAAAGGGAGATCATCCTGAGTAAATCAAAGGTCCAGAAAAAAAGGAAAAATAGTACCCTTACCAAATTCTTCCTAGGAATATTTTCAGTTCATTAATACTTCTGATCAGTCTTCATGGATGAAGGAAAACAACATACTGGAAGGCCTTTGTTGATCATAACTAGCAAAACAATTCAAGTTGCAGAATCATAGACCTCAAATGGGACCCAGTGCTTCCTTTCATTTGGAAAATTTAGAGGATGTTTCTTTAAACCTTTATTTTCTTTTCTGGAGCTGGTTAACAAAAAATTGGCCAACTAAAAGGAGGAGGGAAAAGAGAATGCAGCACAAGAGTGGTCTCTACCAAGGTGAATTGCTGCTGTTTCCCATCAGGTATTATCTATTTCTTCCACAGAAAAGGGAGAATTAGAAAAAAAGCTATTTCCCACAATTTTCCATACCACCCATGGGAGTCTAATTCAATTTCCTCCAGAATTTGGTAATGAAAACTAAAGAATACTGAAAAAAGGAGAAAATGGCTTTGCAAATTCCTCATTACCCTAGTAGAAAGAGATTATTTTGCACAGATTCAACTCTTTTCCTAGCCATAAAACTATCTATTTAGGCCAGTCAACTTGAAAACATTCTTAAAAAAACAAAAACAAAACGCCTACATATTATAGAAATTATAGTATGTTTAAAGAGACAATGATGTGTATTTTAGAAGTTTGGAAAGTTTGCTGCTCACATGATTGCTAAAAGACACTCTCAGAATGGTTACCCAACCTGCTGGTTAAAGTCTTAATGAATTATTAATAGGTATGAGAGGTCATAGTTATATTTTGTTATCAGACTGAAAAAAGCACTTATTTTGGGGATGAACTTACCAAGGTACAATATCTAGGGGTGTTTGGCAAGAAGGAAACCATTTTCTGGTTTATTTTCTTTTCACAGTCACAGGACCAGTGTTCAAACTCTGACACTGACATGTCATTATCTGTGTGACTATGTACAAATCATTCAACCTCTCCAAATCTCATTCAATTTCCTTATCATGAAGGGGTTACTTTAGATGAGATCATACTTAATTCCAAATCTAATTTTTCATAGAAAAAGAGTAGGAAATTGTTTGTTCCCAATTCATCAGGTGGCATTTTGTTCTATCGAGTTTGAAGGAAAAGCTTAGAATTCATCTTCATTTCAGATTGGAATCTCAAACTTGTTTATGAGAAATCATGTTCTTATTTTATTTTTCCATTTGGATTTAATGGACAAAAGTTATTTCAAATGGTTCTCTACAGAAGGAAAAAGGAAAAAAGTCTAGTAGCTAGCAATTGACCACAAGTTGCTAAATAATGTGTAGAATTTGGCCTTATTGATATTCTTTCTAATTACCCTTTCATAGGCATTAGGTTACTAGACCTCTTACAGTCATATTTCTGGAACTGGAGACAACACTGAATTATCTGTTTACTTTAAATAAATTAGAGTATGACAGTTCAGCACACCTTTGCTTTACCAAGGCAGCTGGAGTCATCCACATATCACCATTTGTCTTGAGCTCATTGCTAATTGGTCCTGTCATGAGGAACAGTGATCTCCACTGTTATGGTTATTCCATTACTGAGTTTATTACTCAGTCCCTATTGCCCAGCATGATCCCTCCCTAAGAAACAGAAATCATAAGAAGAACACTATAATATTTCATCATGATAATAAGCCTTGAATTATCAACCATGTGAGAATCACATAATTAGAATTAGAAGGGACTTCAGAGATTGCCTAGTCTAGTGTACTAGTGTACATTATGAATAAGGGAATGGCCAAGAGCAAGAGAAATCTGAATTTTGTAAAAGATGCCGCAGAAGAAGGGCAAATGGAACCTTCATAGGACCTGTGGGGGATGGGAGACTTCCATGAAGATTCAAAAGCATTTGGAGCCAGAAAGATCTTTTCTTCTTATCTGAGACTCTGTGGGGAGCTGGGTGGAAGAAGTACTCATCTCCAAATCCTTTTGCTTGAACTAAATGAAGATCTCAATTCCAACTGAAGCCAACCTTTGGGATAGAGACTATTTTTTTTCCCCTTAGGAGAACCCAGAGCATATTCCCTGGAGAGATTCTCCTTGGTCAAGCCTTCAAGAGTTATATTAGGCAAGAATCCTTTTTCCCTCTGTCCTTTCTTTCCTTTCCCTTCCTTTCATTTCCTCATTCCTTCAATAACCCTATACCAGAATAAATTAGATACTTTGAGTTATAACAGAAATTGATTCAGAGTCTATGTAGTAGGAGGGGCATTTCAATCCATCAATTTTGAAGGAAGCTGTGGGGAGTAGACGTACCCTTTATTTTGACTGACTGACTCTATTAGTAATTTCTCAACTCAGTGGAAGAAAGAGGAAGTGCCACATAGAACTCAATCCCCAAACAGCTGTTAACTGGTTCCTTCCTTTTCTAAGTCCCTCTTGCTATTACAACATGAAGCATTATTGGGGGTGGGACAGAGATGGGAAGGAGCTTACTACTTCTTAAAGCAGTCCCCTTAGTGTTTGGGGTAGATCTTTTGGAAAGTTTTCACTTATGTCAAGCCTAAGTTGACCTTTTTGCAGCTTTCACCTATAGTTCCTGGTTCTGCCATTTGGGACCAAAGAAATTCTAATCCATCATCCACAAAACAGCCCTTCAGATATATGAACAAAATTATCATGCCATCTTCCACCATCCGCTATTTTCTCTCCTCCATACTGACAGTCTCTAGTTCCTTCAACTAAACCTCGTGTGACATGGATTCTTTGGATGTGACTTTTCATTCTTCTCTAAATACTTCTCAAAATGTGAATGGATCTCCATCTGAAACAGTAATACCTAGAACTTAACTGGATATTCTAGATGTGATCTGGCCAGCTACTTAGGAATATTTTGGATGAGTACCTGCTTTGATATATTCTTACATGGTATTCAGGTCTGTGGCTAGTTGTGAGTTATGGTAGCATCCAATATCAAAATAATTTGGGTAGTTTGGTCTCCCATACTGGAATACATTATTAAATCCATAATTAAATCTGTTGTTAAACCCATAATTTCTATAACCATTTTGCCTGAATCCATTAAAGTGATGAAATTTATTGCCTTGGTTTCCCCTGGAGCTTTGTCCAAAGAATTGTCCCCTAAATCTGAACTCACTCATGAGATTACCAACTCTGTTACAAAGAAAACATTTTGGAGTTTGTATTGTCTGGGGTTGTAATTATTTCTAGATTGTCTATAAGTTTTTAGTGCAGCAACTGTTTATCCTGCACTTCACTGGATTTAAGTTTGTGTTTCAGCTCTCTGATTTCTCTGGTTAAGTTATCAATTATATCATTTTTCTCTTCTGATTGCCTATCTTTCATCTTGGAAAACATAGTTAACAGTTCTCCTAATTTCATCAAGACCCATATCAAACCAATTTGGGTAGATACTCTGAAAATAATTTCAGACCACAGGACATGCATTTTTCACAAACTGCCTGTAAATGTGATTTATGTTTTCATCTGTTAAAATATCCAACCCAATCCATTTTTTTTTTGCACAGTCAATAATTCTATCGGGGAAAGTGGAAGAAGTCTCTCCCACTTCCTGCTTTAGGTGCTCAAATTTAGACCAGGTTCCTGGATATCTGCAATTTTGCCTCATAGTTTCAAGTATTACCTCCTTGGCTGTACTTAAGTCTCTATACCCTACAAAAGAGTTAACTTCCCAACCAGGATCTTGACTTGGCCAATTGGTAATTTGGGGGTTATTATTAGTGTCCTGTATAATCTGCTATTTCTCCCTTTTTGTAAATAATTCATCCATAAGGATGTCAAGTCTAAATAAGAAGGATTGTAAAGCTTAACTAAGCACTTGAACTGCTTTACAACTCCCATTGGCTCTTCATATGTTGGAGTATTTTTCTTAAAACTGTCTATATCAGGTTGTGTAAACTTTTTGTGGCACCTGAGATTCACTATACCACGCTCTAGGGACACTATAGGTACCTCCCTTAAATGGAACATATGAGCTGGTTTGCTTTCTAATGCTTCAGTTTCCATTTCTAATTTAGTTGGTTTAACTGATTTAGTTGCACCCTCTAACTTAGTTGCTTCATGTTCTTTAGTTTCTGCCATTGTAACTTTAGCCTTGAGTAATTCCTCATATTGCGTTTGCATTCTATGTAGTTTAATCTCTACGTAGTTCACTTTTAATATTAGATCACTCTTTGCAGTAGCTTGCTTGATGCTTGCTTTTAAATGTTTAAACACAACTGCCGAAGATTTGATCAGCATGTAAAAAGCACATGATAAACAATAATAGTATAGGGACATAAGAGATTAGTTGTAAGAGTGTCAGTGAGAGTAATGGCATTAGAAAGTCATAGGAAAGAACATTTTGTACATATTCTGGTATAATAGTAAAAATGAAAGAAGTCATATCTAACAGAGAAAATCCCATGGTGGTTTTACATAGCGAATTCACCAGGTTTTCTGAGTCTTTATATCAAGTTGACTGGGAGATAGATTTTATAGCTACCTAGAATTCAGCTCACTGTTACCACACCTCACAGTGAAACTGTCAACTCTAGATGCTTCCACAGACCCCTTGCTGAGACAATGGCTTCAACTGCACAAGTTGTCAGTTGGACCCTTAAAATCAGATTGTTAAGTTCTTTGTCCAATTTACCTCACCAAAGTGTAAAAAACTAACTAGATAAATGGAAAGTTATAAAAATAAAATATTTATTGAAATATATATGAGGGTAACAAGGATTTCTAATTCTAAGGGATTCTAAATCCACCCAAATAAACTCCCAGGTTCCACAAGGAATTGCTTCTCCTGTATTTCACAGGCTACACCTAATCTTCCCTGATCTTATTAACCCAAATTTATGCTATCTAAATAAAAACTACCACTATTATCCTTATAATTCTTACCTTCACCTTCAAATTATAAAATAGCAAAGGCTAGCTGGTTGAGTCTCAACAAGAATCAAATTAGGACTCTGAGCCTTAACAGACTCAGAGTCCAAACCAAAGACCAGGTTTTTCTTTGGTCTTCTCAGTGTTTAATCAATCTATATAAACCACAATAGACAGTCAATAGTGTTTTCCAAGTTGGGAAAGGAAGACACTGAGCTCCTTCAGATCTTTCCCTCAGACACAGAGAGAGGCAAAGATAATACGTCCTCCAGCCCTGAGGGAGAATCTCTGAGAGTGTGTCTCTGCCAACTGCCAGAGAGAGTAATTGACATAGAAAAATGGTTATAACTGTCAACAATTGAAATTAACCCACTCTGTCAGCTGTGCTTCAAACTCCAATTTCTTTCTCAAGCCCGGCCACTTTACTTCTTATCTATAAACTAATAAAACAATACTTATTTTCTAATAATATCCTTACAATACCTAGAATTGAACTGGATATTCTAGATGTGATCTGGCCATAATGTGGTACCTTAGGACTATCACTTCCTTGGTCCTAGATGCTCTGCATTTATTAATACAATCTAATTTCAAGTTAACTTTATTGAATGTTTGTATTACACTGTTGATTCACATTAATTTTGTTGTCCCTATCTTGAATTTCTGCTACCTTTTGTAATACATACTGTGCTCCCAAGAAGCCTTGGAAATTGGGAAGAATTATTTTTAGTAATACCTGAAAGAATCAGTAGTTCAGGAATCATATTCTCTGATGTCTCTGTGTGTGAAGTTTTTAGGGTTTACAGTGAACTTTCAAGGAAACTTTTGACATATGTTTGATGGTTATTAGTATGGCTGGGCAATAGACTGCTTAGGGATACCCAGAAAGTTCCAAGACTTTTTATCCATTAGTCCTTATCCAAGAGGTCATTGGATCTTTAATGTGTATAAAGATTAAAAAAAAACTTCAGTTCAATTTAAATGACCATAGAAATGACACTGCTTTCCATTTTCCTGCCTTGGAAGGATGAAGGACTGTGTCAATCATCCTTCAAGAGAATCAAAATGATAATTATGGAAGAAAGAAACCACTTGGGCCAGGTTCTATCTGTGCAATGTCCATTTTCCCATTTGAGTTTTCTCTTCATATGCAAGAACTTCAGTTCTTAGAGAGCTACTTGAAACACAAATATAGGTAAAGAGACTTGCCCAGGGTTAAGTAGATAGTAGAACCTAAGGGAGGAATTGAAACCAAGTCTTTCTAACCCCATAATCAGTTTTCTCATCTGTATGATATACTGTGTCCAATATAGGCCCTTACTAAAATTAACAATATTTTTAGAATACTCAAATTTTATGCTACATAATTTCTTTTAGAGCAATGGAGTAAAGCTCTATTCAGAAGTATATAATAATATGATTTTAGCCTAGAGAAAAGGGGCAAACAGGAGATACACTAATTCTAGAGGCCTTTTTAAAAAATTCTAATACTCTATAAGCTTAAATTAAAATATATCTTATAGAAGGATATTGAGAGGACTCAAAATCAAATCTTACAAGGAACACTTGAAAGAACTTATATTTAGCCTGGAAAAAGGAAGTCTAATGTACAAGAAGCATGGCATACCTTTTCAAATATTTGAAAGGCTATTAAACAGAAGAGGTATTGGACTTCATTTCCTTGGGTTCAGTGGCAAAACTAGAATCATTGGGTAGAAGTTATGGCAAGTAGATTTTTCTCAAGCATAGGAATTTCTTATCAATTTAATCTGTCAATAAATAGAATAGGTTGCCCCAGGAGCTAGTGAGTTCCTTGTCAGTTTCAAGCAGAAATTACATAGTGCGGAATATTATATGGTGGATTCATGCTTTCATGGAGGAGTTGAACAAGATGACTTTTAAAGCCTTCCACTTCTAGGGCTCTGTGATGTCCATCAGTGGTCAAAAAATGGAGGGGCAGAGATAGTACAATGGAATGAACAATTGTTCATGTCCTGTCCTCTTTTCTTAACTATCTATTTGACCTTAAGGAACACATCTGTGTTGGCCTTAAATTGACTCATTGTGGCTGGTTGTTGACTGAAATATGGATATATCATATAACAAACGTAGCATATAGAAATATCATGGTATCACATTACATGGTAGTTATTGATAATATATGTGAACAGTCCATTCACACAAAATCCAATGCCCCATTGGCATCTGCACATAAGGTAATATATGAGAAGCAATATAGAATCATGGAGAGAGGGCTGGTATTGCAGTTGGGAAATCTATATTCAAGGCTTATGACTATGGGTAAATCACACTCTCAGTGCTCTGGGAAATGTCTTAAAAGTTATAGATGAGTTACTATTCTTAGTTATACATACATGTTATTTTCCCATTAAAATATACTCTCCTTAAGGGCAGGAACCATGAGTTTGTTTTGTTTTTGTCTTCCTTTGTATCTCTTCATCATTTATCACAATGTCTTGCACATAGAAAGCATTGGAAATGCCTTCAGAGTGACTGACTGAATGGATTGATTGACAAAGTTTCCATACTAAGAGTTCCTAACTCTAATCAAATCACAGGTCCATACCAAAGAAGGAGTCGGTTACTCCTCATAAGGTTAATGGTATTCATAGTGACACCTCCATATAAGGGAAAGCTATCTAACAATAAAAGCTGTCCAAAAGTAGAACAAACTATCTTTGGAAGAAAGAGAATTCTTTATCCCTTGAAATCTTTGAGAAGAGGTTGAATGGTGTATTAAGGGATTATTTTAATAATAATTTAATAATCCCCTAATACAATGGCCACTTTTCAGTAATATTTCAGGAGAATCAGACTAGATGACATTCCAATACTAAGATTCTTTTATTATAAAAGATTTTCCTACCAGGCATAATCTCTCTACAAATAATAGCTATATTTTATGATGCTTGAAGTACTTTTCCCCACATTGGCCTTATGAGGGACATGGTGCAAGTATAACTATCTTCATTTTATAGAAAGGGTAATCAAGGCTGAAAATGTATTATTATCATACAGTGTTTACCATAGTAAATACTTTCACAAATATTATCTTGATTGATTTTGACAGCAATTTTGTGAGGTAGACGTTATTATTACCTCTATTTTATAGTTGAGGAAATTGAGGCAGAAAAATGTTAAATGACTTGGCCAAGGTTACTCAGCTAGTATCTGAGGCTAGTTTTGAACTTAGGTCTTCCTGTATCTAGGTCCAACTTAGTTTTGGACTAGAGCAGATCTAGAGTGGGTTTTCTTTCCTGCTTTGTGTGCCTGGGGAAATGATAGTCATGAGACTGAATAATGAACCTGTCAAAGAAAAGGGACCAGCTGAATAGATGCACCCTCCACCCACATAAGAGCAGGCTTTACCATGATAGGAAATTAGAATAATCTCTAGCATTGCAAAATCCATTCTCTCCCATTGGAGAGATGGGGTGGGGGTGGGCGATGATGAATGCTTTCAATAAAAGATTTCAGTATGTGATCAGAATAGGATGATGACAATCAACTGAGCTGTGGAAAATGGAAGAACATTTCTAAATATAGAGCAATATTGTTGAACCTTGGTGTCCACTTTCACATGCTCAGCTCTGACACGGCAGTCATCATAATGACTGAGAAAGTGAACCGGGAAGCCAGGCTTTGTCAGCAGATACAGTTTCTGGAGAAATCATATCTTGGTTTAGTGCCCAAGTTAATCTCTCCAAACCCCTCCCTACCTCCAAAGTTTAATTGATTAGAGAGAATTTTCCCTACATAAGGATGACCAAATGAAGCCATTTATCCCTCTATCCAACATTCAAGAGTAAAATCAATACCTTTCTGGTTTCTTATACTTATGAGCTACAAGGGAAGAGATATGTGCTTTTCGTAGGCTCATCTAACACATTATGATCTTTGTTTTTATGTTGACTTCACCTGACCCCCTCCAAGTAGACTTTCCTACCTCTTATTCATTCTCATATCTTCAAGATCCATCTCAGGTTCCTCTCATTCTATGAAGTGAAACTTGAAAACTCACTTTCTGGCTTCCCATACCATATTTTGTTTTAAGCAATGACATAGATCAGAAAAAGTATAAGATCTGGGGTCTAATGACTTGGGTTCAATTCCTGCCCCTCCCTCATATTACTTTTGTGATCTTAGGCAAGCCACTTCCCTCTCTGTAAGCCTTAGTGAGTTCAGTAAGGGAGCAAGCAGAAATAGTTTTCAAGTTTCTTTGTAAATGTCTTAGTCCATATACACATTTAGTCATGTTTTGTCTTGCTTTGGTCTGTCAGTCAGTAAGTTTATTAAGCATCTATTTTGTGTGGCAGTTACTGTTAAGTGCTAGGAATACAAAAAGAGTAAGAAGACAATCCTTATTCTCTAGGAGCTCATAATCTAATGGGGGAGGCAACAAGCAAACAAATATAAGGAAATTATATACCGGATAAATAGATGATAGAGGGAAGACATTAGAATTAAGAGAGTTTAGGAAAGACTTCCTATAGAACCCAAGATTGTAGTTGAGACTTCGAAGAAAATCAGGAAAGTCAGGAGGAAGACATGATGGTGGAGAGACAAATAAAATGTCCAGAGCTGAAAGACAAACTGTCTGACTCAGAAAACAACACTGTTACTGGATTAGACAATGTGGCAAGGAAATGAAATATATATATATATATATATATATACATATATATATATAATAACTGAGGAAAGATGAAGGGAAGGTTAGATTATGAAAGGCTTTGAACATCAGACAATTTTCTATTTGATCCTGGAGGTGATAGGGAACCACTGGAATTTATTGGGGAGGGGCATGGCATGTTTGGACTCATACTTTAGGAAGATCACTTTGGTGACCTAAGAATGTATCAGAATGGGGAGAGATATGAGACTGGAAAACCCACCAACAATCTACTATTTTCATTGATGTCTAGTTTGCTTCTGCCAATGTAACTTAGCTCCTGAAGATAGGGGGCATAACTTAAGATACCTTTTTATCCTTTATAATATCCAGAATAGGGCTAGACAGATTATTGATTGGTCAATGGAGTCATGGGACCTAAATTTAAATCTCATTTACTATCTGAGTGAGGCTCCTTTCATAAAGGAATTATTTCCATCTTTGCATTTGTGTCCCCACTGCTTTGCACAAATCCTGACACATAATAGGGACATAATAGATACCTTATTGATTGATGGCAACTCACCCTTCCTAAGCCTCAGTTTCCTCATCTATATAATATAAGAAGTGGGCTAGATGGAAGAAGAACCATCTAGTTCTAAATATATAATCTTCTGTTCCTCCCAATTGAATTAAAAATTCATTTGGATGCAAGCAGTGCATACAGGTCCTGAAATCAATAAATGATTTGAGTGTTCCTTTTGCTTTGTTGTTTTTTGTTTAACTTTTGTAAACCTCCTTATGCCCCTGTTCTATCTTTAGGAGCATCAAAACATTTCTTTTATGTGATTGTCAAATTTCAGATGTCAGGCAGCTGGAAAATCCTTTTAGTATTGAATAGGTTTTTTAGGTTTCTGACTTCTCACCCATTGCTGGAGAGTCTGTATAGTTCATTCTAGGTGAACTTTATACATAAACTAAAAGGACAAGTTTAATTTTCCATAGGAAACCTTGGGGTATTCAGTACATTATCTTATGTAAAGTATTTGCTAAGTACAGGATAGAAAAAAAGTAAAAGTGACATCATCTGTTTTCAAGGAGTTTACAATCTCATTAGAGATCTCCATGTCACTGTTTTTCTTTGTATATCCATCCCTGTTTCTGTCTCTTTGTCTCTGTTTCTTTGTCACACACACACACACACACACACACACACACACACACACACACTTATGCTCCATGTCAATAATCAAATCAGATAGAAAGGGCCCAAACAAGTGATTCTGGATAGTAGAGTCACTGTGGCATAGAAATAAGCATAGTTCATGGCATTTCTTGGAAGCCACAGACTTAGATCATTTGTTGCTAGAAAGGTTCACTTTGTGACCTTCATCAGAAGTTACATAGGGGCAGGAGTTTGCTGGTAAATGTTCAACAACCAGCTTTCAGAAATGTGCAAAGGACACACTTTTAAGTTCAATCTTCATTTTTTTCTCCATTAATCACTTTCTCAAGTCTAGTCAATCAAGAAAACAATACATTTACAACTGATTTGTAGTGTTTACTAATTCATAACGTTTCAAAACATCCTAGAAATTGAACAATCAACTCTCAAGAGCCAGTGTGAACTGGTTTCAGCACTTACCTGCTTGGGATTCATGGTTAGACTTTTGTTGTCAGTTTTGTCTGCCTTTTCATGACTCGATTTGGCTTTTTCTTGGCAAAGATTCTGTAGTATCTCCTTCTCTAGCTCATTTTGCAAATGGGAAACTGGATTTACCTGCAGTCACGTAGCTAGTAAGTATCTGAAGTCAGATTTGAATTCATAATGATGATTCTTCTTGATTTGTTTTCAAGGTTCTCTATCCACTGTGCCCACTTAGTGACCCTATCCACCTAGCTATGAGGGAACTTAGAGATCATTTTGACCAACCCAGTCATTTTACATTTTACACTACATCATCCTAGTTTTTCTCTTTCTTGTGCCCTTATTTCCTTATCTCTGATGAAAAGCAACATGGTAGAGTGAAGAATGTATAGGATTTGGTGGCAAAGGACTTAGAATTATATGCCTGATTCTATTACTGCTTATACCTGTGTGACTGGCCATATTAATTAGCCTTCTGCTTTCAGTTTTGTTGTCTTTAAAATGAAGAATTTGGACTAGGTGGCCTGTAAGTTTCTTTCCAACTTTTAATCAGTGTTCACAGGATCAAAGTACTGTAATGATTTCTTTTTTATTATTAATTAATTAATTAAGAATATTTTCCATGGTTACATGATTCATGTTCTTTCCCTTCCTCCTTCCCTCCCTCCTCCTTGTGTTGATGAGCAATTCCACTGGGTTGTACTGTAATGTTTTTTAAAAGGCAATAATGATGGTGGTTTCTACAGTAGGATTATATCCCTTTTTTTAATGTTAGAAGCCTGGAGCACACCTAGGTTCTAATTCTGCCTGTACAAATTAATATCTGTGTAATCTGATATAAATTGTTTAACATTCCTGGACATCAATTTTCCTCATCAGTGAAATGAAGAGACTAGGCTAAGGGAGCTCTAAAGATACTTCTGAATCTAAATTTATGATCGTGAGCACCTTAAGGTCCCTTTCAATTCAGAAGTTATTCTTAGTAAGTGGGGGCTTCAGACTGGAAATGTCATGTGTATTCAGTGACCTGGGAAAATTTTGTGAAGGACGGGTGAACTTTGGCTGGTTAATAGCCAAAGGTAGCAAAGAATATGAAGTCAGAACGAATGTTCTCTCACCCCCATAGAGTTATATAGGGTGGAATGTACTGGTAACCCCACTAAGCATTTATTAGCGTGGAAATAACATTAGTAATTACAAGATAAAGAATTCTGTTTACAACTAGTGTTCCATCCTTTGTCTCCATATTGAAGTCACAAGTAAATCCTTCAGGGTTAAGCTGCTTTCTCTCCATTGGGGAATTTCAGTCTCAGATAGGATGCTAAATTATTATAATCTGTGATTCTACTCCTAGGATTTCAATCATAGACAAAGCTATATAGGAAAACACTCTGAAATGAAGGGATCCAGGGTTGGCTAGAAAGAAATCTCACTACATGTAACATAAAGTTTTGAGACTCAATTTATTCCTCAGCATCACCTGCATCAACCCTCCCCTTCTCTTTGTGTCTCTCCCTCTCCTTCCCTCCCCACTGCTCCTCTCTTCTTCCAGCCCCTCTTCTTCCTCCTGTCTGTTTCTGTCTGTCTGTATCTCTGCCTCTGTCTCTGTCTGTCTCCCTGTGTCTATCGCTCTCTTTGTGTGAGTGTGTGGGCACCTAAGGGTAACCTTCACAGGGTGGGAAGAGAACTTTCTCCTTCAGGAATGTTTTAAAAAATATCTTTTGTGAATTTGTTTAGCATTTGGATTAAATTTCCAAGCAGAGTGAATATGATTTAAATTTCACCAATGTAGCCCATTAAATTTCATCCCCAAACAACAGACAGTATATCTCCTGTATGATGACTTCCAGCAGGCCCTGAAGAAAGCTGCAGCTTAGGTTTTACCCAAGGGAGCAATGAGTGGGTAGACACCAATGAAGGTCCTTTTCCTTTTGGTATAAGTCAGCTTGGCACCTGGGATTCTGGCCTGAGTAATATTCTTAGCCTGTGCATGTGCTCCATGCTGGTACTTATTGGTCAGTGTTCTGAGCTGGTGGCAGGGCCCCAGGAGAGGAATCATTAAAGAAATCCACTCCAATACTTGATGGGTAGCTGCGTTTACCATTCTACTAAAATATATTGCTATTTTCCAGTCCAGGGCATCTACTGGGAGGAAGGGGGGGAAGTACCTAGCTTTGTCTATATAAAATTTGATTTTCTAGTCTGACAGTGACCTAGATTCCCATGCAAGGGGAAAAATGAATTAAAAAAATCTAGTAATCATTTTTGTTTCTGGCCCTGACCATCCTGGGTATTTTTATTCCCTTAAGAGCACCTGTATTCACAAATGCAAAGAGGCAGCTGTATCCTCCTTTTTCTGTGTACATATCTATATACACACTCATTATTTTGACCACCAATTTTTATAATTCTGAAAAATATGGTTTCCTTCTTTCAGAACAGTTGGCCAACCACTCAGTGAGGTGCAATTTATGGCCTGCTGCCTCAACAAATAGCACGTTGGCCTTTGCAATTTTTAGAGTCAAAGATGGTAGATATAGTAACATTTCTGTAGGAATTGCATATTCTGTTGTTACTGCTCATATATCACCAGCTCGCTCACAGGGAGAAAAGGCAGGACCTTTACGAAAAACTGCCCAATGTATGCACTGCTTATGTCTTGATTTTCCAGGACTCTAAGCATTTTCTTTCAGAGAACGTCCCTAATTTCTGGAGCCCTTTGCGGTAGTCCCCTTTGCCAGGATCAGAAGTCAGATTCCAGCCTCACTGTATGAGTTTGAGACCTTATGGAGAAGTAAAATGCTTCTACAAGGGAATTCCAGAACTTGGTTTCATCCTGGAGACTGCAATGAGAATGCTCTGAGTTTATTGGCTGTTTGATGTTATTGTTTATTTGTTTGTTTTTCAAACTGTAATAATGTTTGACTATCCATCTTAACTTATATTTGATGAAGAAAAATAAACCATCAGAATAATGCTGGACAATCTGACTACCAGGTTTGCTAAGTCTAGGGGACACCATTGCTGTCTATTCTCAAGCAAGCTTCCCAATTTAGACATAAGCAAACCTAGAAACTTTTAAAGTCAGCTGCAATGGAAAGGATGGTGGATTTGGAACAAGAAAGCCCAGTTTCCAGTCCTGATGCTACCACTTCCTATATATTTGACCTCAGGCACAGTTCTGTACTTTCTCTAGATCTCAGGTAAAATGAGGTTGGACCCAATAATTGCTGAGGTCCCTTCTGGCTTCAAATCTAAATCTGTGACCCTAAAGTGTTAATCATTGTGGACACAACTTGGAGGTGCTGAGACAGTGTTGTATCCCGCACCCCCATCCTCAGTGCGTAGAGGAAATGTCTTTTACTAAAGGGGGTAGTTGACTGGAGCCATAATGGCTGCTGAGATGACACCTTGATTTGAAATGACACCCTTGTCTCTTCTTTGCTAGGTGCAAGTGTAACCTTCACGCCACAGTATGTGTCTTTGACAACAATAAATTGTCTTGTGAGTGTGAGCACAACACTACAGGCCCCGACTGTGGGAAATGCAAGAAGAATTATCAGGGCAGACCTTGGAGCCCCGGTTCGTACCTCCCCATCCCCAAAGGCACGGCCAACACCTGTGAGTAGATTTGCTCAGTAATGACATTATTAGTGCGAAATAACCTAAGCTATGGTACGGTACTTCTTATTGCCTTCTCACTGTGTGGATTGAGTCCTTCCCTTGCAAAGGGCACATGAACACTGGGATTCAGTTTTAGCTCCTTGCAAAACCTCATCAGTTAGTACTCTGTTCAGGGTCTTTGGAGCTGCTCAACCTGTCCCCACCCAACTCACTGCGGAAGGATTGAAATCACTGAAGCATCTTTAAAAATATTAAGCATTTTTTTTTCAAAACCTCAGTTTCGGGATAAAATGAACTCCTTTGCTCCCACCCAAGATCCTGCTTCAATCTAATCTACCTTAGGCCCCTTAAATCCCCTAGGTAGGGGTCTTTAATCTTGTATGTGTTGTGGACACTTAGCAATCTGGTGAAAGCTAGACACCTTTTCTCAAAACAATGATTCTAAATTCATAAAACAAAAAATCAGGATTTTAGAGCAAAGCAATCATATTAAAATACAGTAATTTATTTATTTATTTTTAAACCCTTACCTTCTGTCATGGAACCAGTTCCATAACAGAAAAGTGGTAAGGGCTAGGCAATAGGGGTCAAGTGACTTGCCCAGGGTCACACAGCTGGGAAGTATCTGAGGTCTGATTTGAACCTAGGATCTCCCATCTCTAGGTCTGGCTCTCAATCCACTGAGCTACCCAACTGCCCCTAAAATACTGTAATCTTAAAAATGGGCAGCTAAGAAGTTCAGTGGATAGAGCACTGGCTTGGAATCAGAAAGACTCATCTTCATAAGTTTAAATCCAGTCTCAGATACTTAATAGGTATGTGATTCTGGGCAAGTCACTTAACCCTGTTTGCCTCACTTCCTCATGTGTAAAATGAGCAGGAAAAGGAAATGGCAAAGCATTCTAGTATCTTTGACTAGAAAACCCCAAATGGGGTCACAGAGAAATGGATATGACTGAAAATGATGGAACAACAAAGTTTTTAAAATCTTTCACTGAAAGATTCTTTGGGTTCTTTGCCTTCACAAGTTTCAGTTCCTATGTTAGGGACATAAGAAAAAGCTTTACTCCACCCATTTCTGTTCTCCTTTGCACTGTGCTACAACCTAAATTAGCCCAGGGATAAGTCCGACTGTTCTTCATACCCTAGTAGACAAAATTCCAATCCATTGAAGTCAAGACCTGAATTTAGGTCTTCCTCGATCCCTACTAGCTGTTTGACCATAGACATACAGCTTACCCACAACTCCAAGGAACCCTGAAAGACAATACATTGTAGAGTACATCGCCCCATCAGTGAAAGGGATCTCTATTCTCGGAGTTCCCCACATAGATAAAACTGCAAGATCTGACTCCCCCCGCCCCCCCCCCAAAAAAACAGAAAAACAACCAGAACCTCCCACCCCATCCCTACACACATAACCTGTGGCGGTCACATTGAACTCTTGATTGTATCATTAAAGTCCACATTTGGATATAGATGATGACTATAGCAGTCTGGGAAGGAAAAGGACAACTCTTCTCAAAAGGACAACTTCTTCTACCCTTGTGTTTAGAGGAGTCCCACTGAAACTCCCATCACTATTGATTGCTGGGAAGGCAATTCAATCTCCCGTGCATCAGTGGGAAAATGGGTGTTTGAAAGCTCTAGGAAACAAGGGAATACCATCCAGAAGTAATGGCCTAGCTGTTTAGAGGGGTCAAGTAGCTCCAAAAAATAGAAGTTTGCCCTATAAAAAAGGGAAGAAAAGGCAAGGCTGACAAAGTGCCCCATTTGATGGAGGGGGGGGAAAGCTATTTAGCAACCATTGGGTGGCGGATGTTGTTTTCAAATGAGAAGCTGAAAACCTTCAAGTAACAGGTCAGGTTAAGAATGTTATTATCATCTTCAAAGTAGCAGGTGTGAGAATCAAAACTTTTAAAAAATTTAATCTAATTTAAAAATTAATATTTCAGAAACTGGAAACTTAATGAGTTAAGTGTAAGAGTAATAGACCAAGTAATAAACTGTGAAGTGTAGGGGCATGAAATTATGATAAAATCCCCACAAGGCAAGAAAAGATGAATCTTCAAAAGGTAAACAAAAAACCCTCTACTCTGGAAGGGTATTTTATTTCTTTTTATGAAAAAGAAAAAAACTGAAAGCCCAGCTCATGGAATTACTGTTAAAGCTCTTTTGAGCACACATGTTGATTTTTCAGGATGGGTGTGGTGGTAGATATGTTTCTTCATTTCTTTATTAATCCGAGGTTCAGGAAACTTTCTATAAATGGGGATCAAAGATATCTGGAACTACAAAAGGTCAGTGAGGGGTCATTTAGTAAAATCCCCTGAGGTTGCATGTTTAGTCTCTTTTCTGACAAGTTTTTCAGCCCAGAATTTAAAACTTTCTGGAGAGTATTAAATAGCCTTCCCCTTCAGGGAACACTGATGTTCTGGTTTCTCAATGGTGGCAATAGAGGGGAAGAGGGCTTCTGAGAACAAATTAATGGTAAAGTCCATGGGCACCTTTGGGGTTTCTAGCTTGATGTTTTCTTTAAATGGACTTTATAGTCCATTATAACCCCTGACCTTTTTTTTACTATAAAGCCGTTGCCTCAATTTCTTTTTCTAGTTCTCTAAGTATTCCCTGATAGTTGATCCACTACTCTTTTTAGCCCAACATAAAGTGCTACAGTTGAAATCAAAATGACCAGAAAAAATACATTTTATATTCTGTGTGATCCTAGGGCAGTTTAAACTCTGAGCCTATCTCCTCTGTAGTAAATTAGACCCCCAAAGTTCACAAGATTATTATAAGGACCCAATGAAATAAAACATTTAAATAAGTTGTAAAACCTAAACATGCTTTAGAAATTCCAGGTTTTATCATTTAATCTCTGAACACTGCCAGAGATGGGAATCCCAAGGTTTTTGAGGCACCCATTCCAGTGCTGAATAGCACTGACCATTATGATTCCTAAGTCTTAGCTGAAATTTCTTTTTTGTACCTTTCTCTGCCTTAGTTTTTAACAGAAGTTAAACCTATTCCCATTTCCACTTGGGAACCTCTCAATCTTTTGAAAAGAGAAGCATAATGTAACTGAAGGGTTAACAGCCTGTCATGATGTGTAGCCCTGATTGAATTCCTTTCCAGTCTTAACTCCAATACTAATTCTCTGTGTGGCCCTGGACAAGTCATATGAACCCTCTTGTACTTAGTGTCAATAAAATGAGGGGAATGGATTTAATGACACTAATATCCCTTCTACTTCTAAAATTCGGTGATTATGCTGCCTTCTCTTTTTTATGATAAAAAGCATTAGTTTCTTTTGCCCAATTCCCTCATTTTCTTGTTAACCCCTCCCCCCCAAATTTCTTTAGTTTGAGGAGGGAGACAATTTGGATCTTATAACTGAGGAAAACATATATTGGAAATTGTTCTTATGTATAATTGGGGAAACAAAGTATCGGAATAAAACAAAAAAAGACTTTAGTTTGCCAATGTTCTAGTTACAAAATGCACCCCCCTAGAGAAAAGCATATCTCACTCTAGCTTGTTATATACTTCTTAAAAAAAGAGCATCAAAATATTATATTGTCCTGTAAGATGAAAAAAAAATTAATAGTACAAATTAACATTGAAGGCTTTGAAATTCTAACTCTGCTACTAAATACCATATATACCACCAAATAGATTGTATATGACTTAGGTTGTATTAAGAGAAGCAGATTTCAAAAGTAGAAAAGATGATCATAGCCCTACTCTACCATGCCTTCCCAAGAACCTATCTAGACCATTGTATTCAGTTCTGGGTCCTACAGTTTAATGAAATGTTTATGCTGGAAGAGTGTCCAGAAGAAAGCAACAAAGACCATGAAAGGCCTTGAGTCCATGTCATATGAGCAACAATTGAAGATTGAAGGTTGTTTATCTTCAGAGAGGAGAGAAGAATTGAGGTGGAAAAGATAGTAGATGTGTGTTACTTGATCTCAGATGGAAGACTAATGAGTGAAAGTTGTAAAAAAGGGAATTTAGGCATAATGTTTAGAACAATTTCCTAATAGATCTTTTTATTTTTATTTTTTTAACTTTTAAACATTATTTTATTTAGTAATTTTCAAAAGGGAATAAGCTCCCTCAAGAATTGGCAAGTTCCCCATCCACAGTGTCTTCCAGCAGAGATTGTATGATTAATTGTCAAGAATCTTCTAATGGAGATCCCTTTTTATGTATGAGTTAAACTAAATATCCTTCTAACTCAAATTTTGTGTTCCTGTATACACAGATTGCTGTTATTCAGTTCTTTCAGTATTTTCTGACTCTTTGTGACCCTCACTTAAGATTTTCTTTGCAAAGATACTGAAGTGGTTTGCTGTTTCCTCCTCCAGCTCCTTTTTACAGATGAGGAAACTGAGGCAAATACAGATAATGACTTGCTCAGGGTCACAGAGCTAGTACATTTCTGAGGTCACATTTGAACTCAGGTCTTCCTGACTCTAGGCCCAGTGCTTTATCCACCTCACCACCTAACAGCTGACCTACACTTGGATCAGTTACCTAATTATTCTTGGCCAAAATATAAGGCTCAGACCAAGAGACCTCTAAGGTTTCTTTAAACTCTGAAACTATGGCCAGGTTATCTTGAATGTTATATTCCCAAGGATATATACCCAGTCAGCACATATCTAGGAAGCTGAGACTCAATTCCTAGTCCCAAAGCTGTAATATAGATTTCATGCAGCACAGATTAGAGCAGTAGAAGAACAATATCTTATATGTGTAAAGCACTTTACGGTATTCAAAACCTTTTCTCATACATTATCCCATTTGATACTTTTAACCACCATGTTAGGGGGGCAGGACAAGCAATTAGGCCCTCACTAGTACATGACAATTCCTTTTCTTTATCTCTTAATGACTCCCTATCGCATTTTTCCCCAGCAGCTATTCCGATTCTCCTCCCTCCTCAAGTCCCAAATTATGTCTTGGTTCTCCTTTCTCTGAGCTGCTGATGTCTCTGCCTGCTATCCTGAGAAAATTGAGACTCTCCATTGTGAAACTCCCTCTTCTTCCTTCCTCCACACATTACAATCTTTGTACGTCTTCAACCAACCTCTCCTTTGCTACAGGATAAGAGGTAGTGTTCTTCCTTTGCCATGCTAAACTTTCCATTTGTGCCCTTGATCTCTATTGGGAATTTTCTCCATTTGTCATTCCAACCCCTTTCTCTTCTATATTCTTGCTCCATCAGCCCAACCTTCCATGCTCCTTGTATCTGTGAGCATGTGCTCATATTCCTCCCTCAAGCTGCCAGCTAGCCCCCAAGGTATATTTTCTTCTCCCCTTTTCTGTTATATTTTTATGATGAAAAGCCTACATTTCCCACTTTTTCTTCATCACCACCTATTGACTCCTCAGCTCAGGGCAATCTGTCTTCTGACCTCATCATTTGCCTGAAACGGTTTTCTCCAATTTCCCCTGTTCACTTCCTGAATCAATGACTTCATCCTCTTCTTCATCCAATGTATATTGCATATATGATCTCCTCTTTCTTGATTCCTCTCTCCCCCCTTGACTTCTGTGATTCTGTTTTCTTCTGACTTTTCTCCTATCTATCTTATGGCTGTTTACTTTCTTTCCCTGGATGACTACTCTCTGGCCTCATTCTTAACCCTCTTTTCTTTTCTCCCTGCCATTTGTTGTTGTTTTTTTGCAGATGACTCCCAAATTTGAGTAAGCATATCAATCTAGAGCTGAATAGCTATTCAGTCTAACCTCCTCATCTTACAAATCAGGAAATTAAAGCTCAGGGAAATTAAGTGACTACCAAGATCAAACAGGTTGTAAAACTATATCAGTTCATAATCTCTCTTGAGTTCTATCCACATCTATCTTCCATTTTTGATGGGCCACTTGTCTAAATTGTCATTTGTCACCTTTTTTGTCTTTTAAAAGCTTTGTGATCTTGAGCAAGTCATTTAACATCTGTCTAGATTTCCTGAACTTTATTGTTGTGAAGATCAAATAAGGTAATATTTCTAAAATACTAAGCACAGTGACCAGCACATAATAAGTTCCATATAAATATTTGCTATCATCATTATCTTAATTGCCAAAAAGAGCTCAAATTGATGTCACCCCTATTTTGAATAAGAATTTCTTAAATTCTTTGCCTACAGTATGAATAAAGGCATTAATTAAGAACAAATCTACTACTCAACTCCCTCCCCCCCACTTCCAGCAGCATTTGATTGGTTCAGCCCACTCTATCCCAGGTTGGTGATGAAAAACTTTCAGCATGGTGGGTACTTACTCAAGAGTAATATGATTTCTAACATTTCTTCCAGTCTTGTTGATAAAAATGTTATGTGAGACAGTTAAAGGCTATCGTGGTCACACATATCTATTACTTGTCTCTTATCTCCAAAGTCCATAAATGAAGGAAGTTAACTTTTGAGAGGCAGCATTGTGTACTGTATAGAGTGTTATAGACTTAAAAGATAGGAAGACCTGGGTTCCAGTTCCATTATTGCCTTGGGCAAGTCTCTAAACTTCTCTTGGCCTTACCTGTAAAGTGAGGGGGTTGGGTTAAAGGTCACTGAGATCCTTTTTATCCCTAAAAATGATCCTATCAATCAGAATTCTCTTCACAATGTTTATTGTTATCTAAGCCAGATAATTGAAAATCTGATAACCTATTAATTAATTTTCCACAGTATTCCATTTCTCTACTCTATATGATGAGATTAATTTTAATGGATCTCATATTTTCTTTTTTAAATGAATGTATAAATTATTATTGTTAATTGTTGTTATTCATTTTGACTCCATTACTTTATGGGTCCTCTACTAGAAACTGCAATATATGTCTATTCTGGAAAATGAAAACATGAATCTCAAACTTATAGTCATGTATTTTGGGGGTTGTCTTGTTCAGATTTGTAATCTAGGGGATTACAAGGACCTCAAATGTCCTGATATTCTAGGCTCATGCCTTTTAACTTTCTGATATTCTAGGATCATAGAAGACCTTTATTAATGAACCTCCAATGACTCATTTCTCAGGAATATTTTATTTTCACCAAGGAAGAACTATGATGTTGACCACAGAATGAACAGTGAAGGGACTTGAAAAATATTTCCTTCAAGGGGCAGCTAGTTGGCCCAGTGGATAGAGAACCAGATCAGGAGATGGGAGGTTCTGAGTTCAAATGTGGCCTCTGACACTTTCTAGTAATGTGACCTTGGACAAGTCACTTAGCCCCTATTGCCTAGCCTTTATTGTCCTTCTGCCTTAGAACTGATACTATCTATTTTAAGACAGATGGGAGGGGTTTAAAATTTTTTTCACATTGCAAATCTGTTGGATTTTATAATAATAATGATAATAACTCACATTTCTGTAGTGCTACAATAGTTACAAAATATTTTCCTCATAATAACCCTATGGGTGAATTAGCACAGGGATTGTTACCCCTGTTTTACAGATAAAGAAACTGAATGTGAGTGAAGAAATTTGGCCATAGTCACACAGTGAGTGTTGAAAATCAGAATGTGAACAATGACCTCCTGACTGCAAGTCCTTTGAGCTTCCCACTCGACCACATTCCTTCTTGATGTATCTTTTCTCACTAACTCCAAAAGACCCTTTAAAAACCTTGGTTCCCTGTAGACACCATATAACTACCAGGACAGTTGTAGAGACCCATCCAGCATGCTTCTGTGTATCTAATTATTGCGTTGGGGCTCATTTTGTTTCCCAAATTAAAGCAAGGAAAGCTATCTCTTTTGCCTCCTCCAGATGGAAAGCTGCTAAAACATTCACTGATTCACAGAGGAAGTTGTGATGGATAACAGAATGATGCTCCTTCTGTAAGAGCAGTGTTTATTTGGAGGCTACAATTATATTGACTTCATTAAGATTGAATATGTCCACTGCTGCCATTTTTTTGCTGGTTCACTTTGTTAGATGCCATAACATGGCTGGTCATAAGCCATTAGTCAATTTCCTGTGCCTTAGCTTTAACCCAAATTTTCTTTAAAAAACAAAACTGAATTAACTGCATGTTTCTACCAACTCTGTAGCTTCTTTCTTCTTTTGGTACGAAGTAGTTGAAGATACACTTGAGCTGATCAAAGTGCACAAATGTTGCAAACTGATGTGACATTCCTGTCCTGGAAGATAGATCTGCACTAGAGGTCCACACCATTTGGTAGTTTTTGATCCAAAGCCATAGGCACCTGTGCCTTAGTTTCTCAACAAGAACTATATGAGCATTAGGCATGAATGATCTAGAATAGCAAATGTCACATAACATTGTATCTCAGAGTAGACTTCTAAGGCACTTCAGTCAGTCAATACTTCTTTATTAAGTGTCTCCTATATGCCAGCTACTGTACTCAGGACTGGAGATACAAAAAGAGTCAAAAGACAGCGTCTGCTCTCAAAGGGCTTCCGATATAATGGTGTCTCTGAGCCCTAGTCTGCTCATCGGTTTAAAGATATGACTGAACTAGATGATCTTAACCAACATTTCTAGCTCTGACATTCCTAAGTCCTCCCATCTTGGGAGCCCCCTTACAGAGTTATCTTAGCCACTTTCTGAGAGGAAAGCCATACCTCTAAAAGTGACAGTTCCAGTTCTTCATTTTTTTTAAACCCTTACCTTCTGTCTTGAAGTCAATACTGTGTATTGGTTCCAAGTCAGAAGAGTGGTAAGGGCTAGGCAATGGGGATCAAGTGACTTGCCCAGGGTCACACAGCTGGGAAGTATCTGGGGCCAGATTTGAATCTAGGAACTCCTGACTCTAGGTCTGGCTCTCAATCCACTGAGCTATCCAGCTACCCCCGAGTTCCAGTACTTCAAACAGCCTCTGATTGAGATTTAATTATTGCTGTCAGCTGTAATGGTCATCACTCTAATGGAATTCTTTCAGCTATGCAATGTGATACAAATTTTCTCTGGCCAGACCCCTATAATACTACTCCCCAATATCAAGCCATAAAATTTTATTAAATGATCTCTGATCAATATTCTTGTTGATTAGAGAGACGGCTCTAATCTAGTGGAGGTTCATGTAGGCACAACCATTAACTGGAGCCAGGCCCAGAAAAAGTCTAGCATTTGTAATGGGAACCAGTGTAGTGTAACTAGAACATGATTTATTAGGCATTCCAGTGTAGTTTGAGCTTGTTAAATATTTGAAAGCTGTTTCCTGCCTGAGGGATCCATTTTTAAAGTCTGCTATTCAGTTGGGCTATTGAGTTCTTACCAGATATTCTATATATTTTCATATAACCAAAATAGGGATTTCAAAAAGTAACTATTTTTGGAATGTTAGAAAGATTTGGACTAAAATGTGCAATTTAAATCCTACTCTCTTCTAAGTGATTCTCATTTATAGTAAGAGAGTCTAAAGTAATTCTCACAAAGCACCATGAACAAATGCATGACAGTATCATGGCAGTAACACTGGGTCAAGCACAAATGTAAGTTTATTCAAACTTATGTTGCATAAATCATGGGCTGAGTGTACCAAGGTATACCAGCGCACCTTATCCACATTCTCGGTATGTATGTGGCTCTGATTTAGCCACCAATTAAATGATTCTAGAAGGGACTCAATTCTTTTCTGGGCCTCAGTTTTCCCTCATATCAAATTGAAGTTGTTGGGCTAGATGTTCTCTAAAGTCCTTTCCAGTGCCCAAAATTCTGTGATTAAAGCCCAAGTGAAAAGGCAGGGATAAGATATAGACCTAAGTACTCCATTATTAGTAATAATAGAGTGTGCCTTTCCCCTGCATGGGTAAGATGTGCATGACTGGAATGATGAACATGTGTTACCTGTACTGGTGACCCTTCTGAAATGAATATCCCATGCATCTTTGTAAAGGATTCTACTGCAGTGCTTACTATATCAAGGGCTCTCTTAGTTTTGCACCCTAATGCATCTAACAAAGTGCCTTGAGAATTTTGTCTTCCATTATGCACAGTCCTTTAACTCAATAGAAGTTGGGAGACACATGAAAAGTTTATTTCTGCCACTGTAACCCCATTTCCCTTTGAAGGATTGCAAAAGGCTTGCTGTTCTTTGGAGCAGAGCAGGATTTTCAATCATTGGGAAATTTGGAGCTCTGGCCATTGATGCTGGAGTTATGATGCTGCAATCATACCTCACCAGGGGATTTGCAAGGGGGAAAAAGGCTCAATAAGAGGTCACACTCATGCTGCAGGAGAGGTAGTCTACCAAGGCATCAGATGGAGACTTTAGAGAACTGGCATAGAAATCTATACAGATCTAAATTTAGTTTATGTACTGGAGTTCAAATCTGCAACCTGCAGCTTTTAGATGAGGATCTTTTTTCCATCCCAAACTCAGCTTCAGTTAAGTAATGGTCAACAATTAAGCTGAGGCTTAATTGGGACACGAGATGGTACCTATGCCAAGAATATGAAATTAAATGTCTGTTCCCCAAAACTCATTTGTCTTGGTATTGAGCTTTGAAGAGACATTCAAAATAGGCAGAAATGTGTTCCTTAGTTTGAAAAGGGAAAAAAATAGAATTCTAAGTAAGGTTTAAGGGCTGGTTTTTCAAAATGATTGTTTATTTCAAGATGTTCATTTTAGATATTATTTGACTATCAGGTATTTTATTTCTACTGTCACATCTTGTCCACATTTTCCAAAATTATAATGGGCTACTTTAGGAGACTGTCAATTTCTCTTCACTGCCTGTCTTCAAACAAAAGTTGGATACCTACTGTTTATATATGTTGTAGAGGAGATTCAAGGACAAATGGATTAAAGGACCTCTAATCAAACTCTATCTCTAAAATCATAGTATTCTCAATACAAAGGAAAATGTTTCTATTCATTGCTTAATAAAGATATCTTACTAAGTCAAAATAAATTCTTCCATTTTAAAGAAATATTTAGACAATATAAAATAATGACTAGAGGGCTAGTCTTACAGTTAGGCAGAACTGTATTCAAGTCCAGCCTCTGCCATATTCTAGCTATGTGAATCTGGGCAAGTCATTTAAACAGTAACTCATCTAATTCCCTTAGACTATAAGTGACAGTCCAGTTGCCAACTCATATTAGTGCAGGAAATTTCCAAACAAAGCATTCTGATGTCAACAAGACCAAATATATCAAAGCATCTTGAGTTTAGAGCTGGAATAGACCTTGGAGGTCATTAAGTCTACTTTCCACATTTATATATAAAATTTATATAGATCTCTCTGTCTGTCTATCTGTCTATCTGTCTGTTTCTCTCTCTGTGTCTCTTTCTATCTGTCCTATCATCTATCTCATACACATATAGACATATATTATATATGTATGTATTTGAATTTATGTTTATATATAACTATATAGACCCACACATAAATGTATGGATGGATACACAAACTTACATATACATACAGCTGCAGAGACACACATAAACACATGTATGTATAGGCATACTTATATGTGTATAGATATATATGTATGTGCTATTTTATGTGTTTATCAACACACACAAACTCACACTTTCTAGGAAATAGACTTCAGAAGAACTTATAAATCAAGTAAAATCCTGCTAAAAGTCCCGTGTAATACCCATCTGTAGACAAATATCAGTAACACTGAAAAAAGGGGAAAGGAATAAACATTTAAATAGTACCTAATATGTGCCAAGAGCTTTTTACAAATATTCTCTTATTTGATCTTTGCAACATTCTTGCAAAGAGACGCTATTATTATCATAATTTTATAGTGAGGAAACTAAAACAAATAGAAGTTAATTGACTTGTCAGTAAGAATAAGGAACTGAATTTGAATTCAGGTCTTTCTGACTACAGGTCTAGTGTCCTAACTATTGTGCCCATCAACTATCAAGAGGCAGTGGAGATGATACAAATACCAGGCATTGTTCAGTGCAATTTGCTGACCTGGCAAATTATCTCATTAGGAGTTTTACTCAGCACAAAGACTAGATTCATGTCCATATCTGATCCTCAATTCGGTCACACTCTGAAGTGGTTCCACCCCTGTAATGCAACTTGAGAACTGAAGTAAGAGCTGAAAAAAATCAATGAAGTGGATGATCAATATAGGCAACCTAATGCGTTCTTGTATTCTTCTGCTCAATTAAATTTCTATTACATAGCTTAATCCATGTAACTGACAAGTAAAAGTGGAATACGAATGGTGGTTATATGCAGTTAATCAAATAAAACACCAAATGATTTTCAACAGCTGACCCGTGGAATTTAGAATACATTATTTTTTTTTAATCTATTACTCAGTTTAAAATGTTTGGGTAGGTATTCCATTGGTTTACATGCATGGTTAGTGCCTGCTGCCCAGATAATTGATGTATTTCAATAACTGGTCTGGTGACCTTTGGCTCTTTGGTATTAATACACACGTCCCAAAGGCATCCAGATTGCCCATTTCAATTCTGGGAAGAGCAATTTCTTGACAATTTCTAGCTCATGGTGTCCCACCTCTTAAGGACACAAGTACTTTAGAAGTGAAATAAAGCCTTTAGATATCTCAGTGGTGTTTTTGTTTTGTTTTGTTTTGTTTTTTAGTGTTTTAAATGTGATAAAGAAAAAGGAATAAGGAAAATGTTTTTAATATAATGTTAATGATTTTTAGTCCTATGTTATTATATGGCTAATGGGTTCTCTTTTTGTTGTCTTTTTTCTCCCCAGGTATCCCCAGTATTTCCAGTATTGGTAGTAAGTAAAAACATGAAACAAGTCTAGAATAGCTTTGCTTTTTTGTTTAGCTCCTCAGGTCTATTTTCCCAGCATCCATTTCTGACTTCAGGATACTATTTTTTAAAAATAGTCATTATTGTTTTAATTTTCAGTAACCTTTTTTTCAAAGTCCTCATGACAGTCCAGGTGAGATAATTCAATTCAAATCAATTCAATTCAAAGGCACAAGTTGGGCCCTGGGGAAAAGGAAAGGGGGAAAAAATAAAGATTTGATTTGTTGCCCTCAAAGAATGTAATGTCTAAATAGTCAGGGAAGGGCAGTATAAACTGTGTACATATAGAATAAAAAGTTTTAGTTAATACATTTGAAGATATAATGACAATATGCTATAAACACAAATGATATTTTTTGGTTGATGAAAGACCTGAAGTACAAAATTACCTTTTTTGGCATTATTTTTGACAGAGTAAATTAACCTCTTTATAAGCCAATAGATATAAGCTTAACTATTTTCATAGGATTTCAAACATAACAAGAAAGAACTTTTGTTGCTGTTATTTTTTAAAAAATGGAATCGCATAGCTTTATAGTTTATTAATCAGAAAATGAGGAAAATGCTATGAAACAAGGGCTTTCATGCATTTCTTAAAGGAAGACTTTTTTTTGAGATATGAAGAGGCCTTAAGGAAAAAAAAATAGATGTGTACCTAATATTCTTTTGAATGCCTAAAGGCAGAAAAGAAAAAAAAACAAAATCCAAACAAATCAAACAATTATCCACATGTCCATTTCATATTCCCTCAATGATTTTGATAAAATTCACTATCTTCACTGATTTGCGGGTGGGGATAGAGGGATGATTCAAATATGAATATTTTTAAGTGAGCAAAAGTATTTAAAGCCTGACTCCCAGAAGTCAAATTGCTAAAAAATCCTTTTAGAAGTCTTACACAGACTGAAGGGCAGCTAGGTGGTAAAATGAATAGATGAGAGGCCTAGAGTCAGGAAAACCTGGGTTCAAATCTGGCCTCAAGAACTTCCTAGCTACATGAACTTTGGCAAGTTATTTAATCCAGTTTGCCTCGCCCTTGTCCTACTGTGTTGAGTTGTTACTAGGACAGAAGATCAGGGTTTTTAAAAAAAAAGAAACATACCAATTTAAGTTCAAGAGGGAAAATCTTCCTTCTAATTTCCATTCCCCTCCCCTTTTCCCAACAGGGTAGCAAAAGAGGGCACTTCTCTTCTGCAGTTTCAGAGCATGTATTGTTAGTTCCATGAATCTCACATGGGAGATTTAGGCTATTCAATTCCTGTACAGCTAAAGAGATGGATATAGGCCAATTCCCAAAGAGCAGAGTTATTAAGGGAATATCTAAATGGTTTTCAAAGCAGTATCTTGTGTATCTTATAGATATCACACCATCTAGTTGTTGGTGACTACAGTCCTTGTACTAGAGGGGAATCGCTAATTAGGAATAAGGTCCCAAGGATTTTTAAATAACAGAGAGTAATTGAACTAAAGATTTTTTCCCCACTGCCTTGACTTCTTTTTAGCTTTCGTCATTGGTTCTGGGCTGGGTAGAAAGATCAGTATATAAGAAGTGGCAGGTGAAGATTTGTAATACCTGACATCCAACTGAAAAGCAATACTCCAATAATTTGGATTAAATAAATTGCCTTAATTTTAAACACATGTTCAGGACTTTCCATTTATAAATCAGTCCAGTTTACTTAAGCTTGTGAATAGTCCTGGGTCCAGATTTGTTAAACATTGGACACCATGTCAAATGTCATCAAACTGGCCTACTTGTAAATTGGTGTAGTCTTTCACACCCATTTAGATACCAACCTAATGCCACAGCATCTCCCTCCACAGCCTTAAGTGGCACAACATCAAGGCTACAGGCTTGCGAATGGAAGCCTTTGGTTTTAATAGCCTAATTTTTCTGCTTTCGTGTCTCCCTAGGCATTTGCCTAACTGCAAATGCACAGCTCTATACTGCTTTTAGACCTTAACAATTGCATTTGCACATGCCTTTTATGGGAAAAGGGAACCGGCAAAGGAACGCTTTTGAAACTATTATGGGGACTTGTAATCAGCTTGTCAAAAGTTTCAGAAATGGAGAGATGGAAAAGTAGCTCTCAGGAGGTAGACTGTTTTTACTTTATGTTTGGTGTCAGTTATGTGTTGCATGGGCTCTCTGATTGTACTGCTTGCTTTACACCCCATAAAGCTGTTTCCACCACATTCACCATCTCTGAGCATCAGCAGATGTTGGCCTTTTTATAAAAACTTAAATGGGGAAATCCGAGTCCTTTTTTATTTTTTATAGATATATTTTTTATTTTTTGTAATCAATGGTGACCTGAAAGGATGGTTTGTTGTGACTTTGGAAAGCTTATGAACCTTTATTATTGAGAATTAAGGAAAATTTAATTCATGACGATTAGCTAAGCCTATCACCTAGCTTATTCCTAAGGTCTTCAGTTCAAGTCCAGCCCAACTCCTCATACTGCAATGGGCTTTTATTTATCACCCATCTTTTTCCCTGTGGGAAAAAATGTGAGAAATTCTGGGTATGATAGGACCAAAGCCCATACCCTTGGCACACTTTAAGCAACCTGCCTGGAAGTGTCCAATCCACTAATCCAAACAATCTTCAAAGAAAAATTCCTTGAAGCTGCTTTAGTGACATTGATACATTTCTTCCTCTATGTAGGAATAAATGCTTCTGCTTGCATTTGCAAGCTTCTGCTTGGGTCAGAGATGGAGTCAGAGGGTATAAGAGGATTTGAACTTCTATCCTCTTCAAAGACCAGGAATATGTTTTCAGAAAATGCATTCTCTTTCCTAGAAAGCACAAGAATGGAGGTTTTCTGGGGATGAACCAGAGGGAGGGGCTCGATTTTATCTAGGTTTGAGTATTTTCCAGGGCTTTTCCCTTTAGCCAGAAGAGGTAATCAATAAACAGAATTTCACCAACGTACAAAGAAGATGCCATCACAACAGACGTAGCACCTAAGCGTATGTGGTGGACAAAGAATATCCTCAAGAAAATAAATAAAATCTCCATTTATTGGGGTATATATTGTAAGTATATATGTGTGTGTACACGTATATACAATGTATGCAGAGATGTATACTTTATATACGTGCAAAAACAATTTTGTATTTTTTGCAATTTGAATATAGATCCAGAATTTGAAAACAAGTGGAATTGAAGATGAAACGCCAAAACATAATAGTCATCCTTTCTGATCATCTGCAAAAAATATTTAACAATTTTCCCATTAAGGTCATTTGTACCTGCTGTTGTCTATCAATTAGATGCAGGGTCTACCACTATCCCATGAGTGCTCAATTCTAATGCTGATCTTTTCAGCATGTATTGGCCACATGGCTGAAAGATTACTGGTGATATTGTCAGCAATTAATGAATCCCCAAATAATTCCACAACTCACTGAGCTTTATGATCTGTGTTTTTTCTTCACTCAGTATGATGACCATTCAATTAAATTTGATTTATCTCATGCTTGCAGAGCTCTTATAAAAAGGGCAGTCCTATCAAAACATACATTTGTTGTAACTGATGATCTAATTAATAGTTTGTATTGGTTTTCTAGTGTTAAAGCTAATCACTACCTTCTAACCCATATTATCTGATCCTTAGTCCTGTAAGCATAATTTCACTAATTATGCTAAACATAATGTTATAAAGTATATAATTAGACTTGGGAAGGATTGGCCTGATGTGCAAATAGCTTTGTGTGGGTGATTATCACCTCTGAAACCTGCTGGTGGCAGATGAGTCAGAGTTTAGAGATTGCATTTTAAACTCCAGTAGATGTTCTATCAGGAGAAAATCAACATTTTTTTAAAAATAAAAATTGACCATTTAAAATAAATAGAATTCATTCTTTGAATAGCAAGCCAAATGGGACACAAATAAAGCACTTTGGACAAGTCTGGCAGTGCACTATTTTCTTAAATTATTTTGAAATAGAAAAAGACCAGCATGATGTTATTTAGCCTCAGGAAACAAAAATAATGATGATAGTGGCTGGGGGAATGGTTTTTCATGCCTCTCCCCAACCTGAGATCTGCAAATCTCCCATGTTGTTTGGAGCAGTAATTTACCTAAAGTACGCATCTCTTTTCACCAGTTTTTCCTAAAACTAACATCACCTGCATCATAAAATTAACAATCTCCCCAAATAATTTAATTGTCACTAATATTGAATAAAAGTCTGACCAGCACACATTCATCAGCCTGTCTGGAAAGCCCAGTGTTGTTCTTTTATTTGAAAACATTTGATGCTGGCTCTAGACTTGTAAATTTTGTCTTCCAAGCAGCCTCTAAATATTTTTCCTCTCTCCTAGTTTCTTGTCTAAACCTTGATCGTGAGTAAAATAACAAGGTTAATCATCTGCCTGCCCAAGGGTTATTAGTAATCATGCTCATGTCATACAGAAAGCTGCAGGGTTTGTTTTGTCTTCCATTGCCTTAATGCTTCTCAATCCTCCAAATAAAAGTTTAATTTGAATTGCCCTTTAACTAATTAGATTTTTTTATAATGTTAAAAAGGGAAGAAATGAAATCACTAAGCTAGTGTAGTGTGATGTCAGATTGTTCCGTGTATGACATTCATTTTTAAATTCTATTGGCCAAAGATCTAGAAGAGAGGCTGTATCCCAAGTGAGATTTCCTTTGGACCATGTCTTATCATGTTCTCAGTGGGCACCATCACAAATCCATTCCATATTTGTGTAACTAGCATTTCACATTCATGAAGCCTTTGTGGTTGTCCTAAAATTGAATGATTGCCGGGGTTTAGCCAATGCTATGTCCCCCCAAAACTTTTCTGCATGAGCTCCGAGGACAATATAGGTATTCACACCAAATGTGAACCTTTACAAATAGCTTCCACTAAAATTTTAAAAAATAATAATATTTCTACATCTGATCTACCAGTCATTGTCCTTTGAGCCAAGAATCTTTCTTGCTGGATAACCTTTTGGAAATTAAGACAGAAATTAAAGCACAATTTTTAAGTGTGAGCTAATATCTGGGCATTTGTTAGCTATTCTCTGCCAGAATGCAAGTTATCTCCAATTACTTCTTTGAAAGGTTTCCTTCAGTGATCCCTGACAGACCATTTTTAGGAAGTGTGGATCTCTAAGAAAGACTCCTCTAGAATTCTAATACTTTAGGTTGCCGTTCAGTTGTGTCCGACTCTTCATGACCCCATAGACCATATTGCCTATAGAATCTTCTCTACACAGATATGGAAATGGTTTGCCATTTCCTTCTCCTTTGGATTAAGGGAAACAGAGGTTAAATGACTTGCTCTGGGTCACACTACCAGTAAGCGCCTGAGGCTGGGTTTGAACCCAAATCTTCCTGACTCCATGCCCAGTGAGCTCCTTGAGCATATACTGGACTGTGGGGCTGAACTTGAAGGGCTAATAGAATACTCTCATCCTAGTACTACATTAAACCTTTTGGTGCTCTCTGAAAAAAAAAATATGGAGTAGTTGTTCATATGTCACCTTTTTAACTTGGCTATTTGGCATTTCTCTAATTGGTGCTGCTTCACATGACACGATGAATTTTGAGGACCCCAACCACCTCCAAAGACATTATGGGATAGTAGTTATGTAGAATTATTTCAGGCTTCCCAAAAGGTTAATAGAGGAAGCTCCCGAGAGATGATTCCATATGGATCAGTCTACCTGCACTTTAGGGATATACAGGCGCATTTCAGCAAACTTCTCAGTGGTTGAATTCTAGTTCTTTGGATTTTAAGGAATGATCATAATGGTAATAATGAGAACCAACTAGCCAAAAAAAATCATTGCGCAGCTATTTTGTGCTTTGCACCATGATATTCACTATAGGAATGATGGAAAAATAGCAAATCAAATTAATATCACATAAGCCCTGTCTTCACTGAGCTCTACAGTCACAGAGAGAAAAGAAGGAACACACAGAACATCTATCTACTTGATGATGTTGGTCAGAATAAAAGAATGGTTAAGGATGAGAGTTTTAAAATGAGATCTAGACTCAGAATCAGGAAGAAGACCTGGGTCTGAGACTTTTCCATCACAGGAGCTAATGTGATCCTGGAGCAGTCACTAATATCACAGGACCTCATTAAAATCTCTAAACTGATAAAGCTGAGTAAATTATCAATAAACATTGGTAGAGAGAATTTCCTTATTATGAGTCCCCTATGCCAGTGAAACCAAACCGGGTCTCAAAAAAAAAAATCAGAGTAAAACCAGTAGGGTGTATCAGAATTCGAATAATTCTAATAATAATAATAAAATAAACAATTTATAATGATAACAAACAATTATATTTTTATATATGTATATACATATATATATAACTTTTCAGAATGTTGATCAGTCATTGATTTTAAACACCTACTATGTGTCAGTCATTGTGCTATGTGTTAAGAATTCAGTTACAAAAGGGATAACTCTCTTAAAGAGTTTATAATCTGTCTCTGAATCTATTATTTAATTTGATCCTGAGGTAAGTGGGTCATTTACTAGCATTGTTCCAATTTTGAAAGATGAAAAACCTTAGGCACAGATATGGACAAATATGTTAATTTAGCTACAGTAACTTACCAAGGCCACAGTGTGAGTTATTCACAGAACAGGAACTATCATTGAAATCTTATGACTCTAAATTCAAATCTTTTGACACCACAAGTTCTCTCAGATTTCAGGTTATTGACAGGTGATACTTAGAAGGACAACATTAATGCAAATTCTTTCCTTGATATGTCCAGCTTCAAAAGAAAACTCTTCATTGCCTACTACTATTGTCTAGGAAGAACCCAAGATAATCTCCAAGGTGTCAAGGCTTTCCTCCAATGAAAATCATTGGACCATGATTCCCTAGTTGTTCCTGGATACTCAGCAGGTCACAAGCATACCTGAGGTGGGCAGCTAGGTGTCACAGTGGATTGAGAGCCAGGCTGAGAGACAGAAGGTCCTAGGTTCAAATCTAGCCTCAGATACTTCCTAGCTATATGACCTTGGGCAAATCATTTAATCCCCATTGCTTAGCCCTTAATGCTCTCCTGCCTTGGAACCAATACATAGTATTAATTCAAAGACAGAAAGTAAGGGTTTAAAAAATTAAAAAATAAAAAGAATACCTAAGTTCTTATAATTGTGCCTTTGCTTCACACTTTTCTCAGGATGCATAAGTGGAAAGCAATGAAATCTTGCAACTTTAGTGCTAATCTCTGCCCTCTGTCTTCTCTCCTTGGTGGCTCAAATTTCTGTCTTTTCAGTTTTCACACTAGGGTGGGAGAATTCTAGATTCTGATTATAATTATTAAAGACATTTGAGTTAATACCATAGGGAACACTATAAAAGGAATTTGATTCTATTCCTGTGTAGCATAAAGTAAAGGAATGATGGCCAATTGGACTATTTTCCTTCTGTATCCTCAAGAACTATATAAAAAGTCACTTGGATAATGTAGACTATAGAGTTTGCCTCTCTTTTTCTTGGAATCGTATAGCTATTTAGTGCATTCTAGGGTATGATAATAGACAACTGAATTTTCTAATGCAGGTCTAACTCTGAACCTTTCCTGATAAAAAGGCCTTTCATTTCTACTTCAAGCTCATGTTTTAGCCTGATTTGCCATGGCTTCAGCACTAAACAGTGAGTTTCAGTAATTCTGAAATAGCTCTTTGCTACTCACAGGTTAGAGAGCTTCTTTTTCCTGGCAAGAGGAAATCACTTTCATATGAAAAGCATTAGGCCAGGTGATTTTCTAATTCATGAAAATGCACCTCAACTCCCTCAGCCAAACTCTTTGGCCCTTCAATATTGCTTCTGAAGTGGTCTCTTTTTTAAGGCAAAAAATGGCAGAAAAGAATTCACTTGGTTAGCTGTTGAGGCTGTTGTGTCCAAGTGGCAAAACAATTAGAAAATCTGCTTAAATTGGTATGGCGCCTCATTGGATTGGTTAATTTTCCTACAATGGCCTACATATCAAGGATATGAGCTGATATTTTATATTTTTGATCTGGACTTTCCCACCAAGACAAAATTATTTCTTGGACGAGATTGATCATGTATCAGAATGGGAGATATGGACATACTAGTAACAATAGATATGGCTGACCCAATTCCAGTTATTGAGCCCATTGTTTGCCCAGCTTTAAGTCAATGAGAGCTCTTCATCCACATTGTTTTAAAATACTTTCTAGTTGCTAAATTTAAAAGAAAGCTTAAAATAGATCAAATTGTTCAAAAAAAGTAACTCCTGGCCTATTCGAAGTCCTCCCTCCAAAAAAAGAGATCTTTTTTTTTTTTTTCTCCAGAAGACATTTCATTCAGAAAATTTAGAGAGGAGAAAGAACTGATAGCACTGGGTGTGGGACTTTACTGTCCTCATCAATGATGCCTCATGTTATTTTAATTCCCAGTAAAGCATGCAATAGTTGCTGTCCTTTCCCCCTTCAGACTAATTGGTTTTGAGCTCCAGATAAGGAAACACTCAGAATGAAGGACAGCAGAGAGCAGTTTTGATGCTGTCAATGTAGTCAGGCTTTCGAAGAACAGATGATTTCCAAAAATATCAATTCCTGAATGACTGGCTAGCTAGGATCCTGCGGGAACCAGAAGCTGACCAGCGTTTGCATTGTGTGAATCATCCATTTTCCTAATTTGAGGTCTTGACATATGATTTGAGAAAAACAAAGACATTATATATTTCCCTACATGTAAGGTAGAGCGATTTATTATTCATAGAGCAAGTGCGACCTAATTATGAAGCTTCTCTGGATGCATTTGCATTTGCCATGTCTTGGTGCAGAAGATCCCTCCACACTATGAAGCTATTATTTACATTCATGCAATTTTAGCTAGAGGGACCTCTGAGTTTCTTTTGTTTGACACCACTGTTTTCTATAAAAAGAAATCTATGGTATGCCCACCATCATCTTGCTAGGAAGTCATAGGACTAAGACTAGCACTCAGGTCCCCTAATTCCCACTACAGCAAAATTTAATTCCTTATACTGGCAGAGTAGTATATATCTCTATCTCTATCTCTAAATATAGAGATAGAAAGATAGATAGGTGGGTAGATAGATTGACAGATAGACAGAGAGATAGTGATCTATAGATAATAAATCAATGTGTGTATATTGCTCTACTAGTACAAAGTAGTAGAACACACATATGAATATACACAAACACGTGTGTGCTTATATGTATATATAGACACATATAATTATATGTTGGTTTAGTCATTTCAGTAATATATGACTATTGATGATCTAATTTTGAGGTTTTCTTGGCAAAGATATTAAGGCAGTTTACCATTTTCTTCTCCAGTTTGTTTTACAGACGAAGAAACAAAGGTTAAAAATAGTTAAGTGACTTGCCCAAGGTCACACAGCTAGTAAGTGTTTGAAGCAAGATTTGAATTCAAGAAAATGAGTCTTTTTACTTTAAACCTAGCACTCTTATCTACCATTATGCCACCTAGCAGCCCATATATGTATATGTAGGTGTGTGTATATACTTACAAAAGGAGTAAAATACTATATGTACCCATATTGATGTGTTATATAGTATTCTAATCTGAATTTATTAATTATTTTGGAGAGAATGAATTGTTAAAATCTCATAGAATCATAAAATCATAGCTTTAGAGATGGAAGGGTCCTCAGAGACCAGCTGATTTAATCCCCTTATTTTCATATGGAATTGATGGTTAAAGATGTTAGGTTATGTATCTAGTCAGATCAGAGAGACAGACAGAGACAGACAGACAGATTCACCAGCTATTGTATCCCCTCTCACTGATTAAAAGAATTTCTTCTATCCATTGGGATAATAGAGATATGAGAAATAAATCTTCTGACACTCGCATATGGTCCAAATCCATTATAACAAAACTCAAAAGATCTTTTAAATACTTATTTTTTTCTTGAAAAAATTGCCACATTGAATGTTGCTCAATGATTGGACCATTGACTAGTATTTCTTAGAATCTTTTGGTTATTACAATTTTTTTTCATCATAATGAGATTCATTTACAACTAAATTTAAAAACCTATGTTTTTTGTAGCAGTAATTATACTTCTCTAATAGCCTCCAAGCCTCCAAAATATCCTGGAATTATAAAATTTAAAAGGCCTATTGTGGGTTTTAAAATTAATAATCAAGAACTAAATATTATATTTTATAAAGTTTGATTAATAATAACTAAAGCAAAAGAACTGCCTGACCAGCCCGGTCTCAGGTCCAAAAGAGAGAGAGAGGGAGGAGTTACAGCCACTTAAATACAATCAAGCAAAACGTGAGGATGCAGGAAAATGGAATTTTGGGAAATACAAAGGACTTCTGGGGGATGAAGTCCAAAGGCTCAAAATCTCCATTTATACATACCTCCCTGTGATCCTTTTGGGAAACGAGTTTCCCCAAAAGAACCATGAAAACATAATCAACTTTAAGATTGCAATAATTTGCGGATAACGAACAAAACCAATGATTACTAGTTTAACAAAAAGCCAATTTGGGGGCAGTCCCCTTTGGCATAAGAGTATACATTCAAAACAAAAGCATTTCAAACCCCCATAGTTCAATTCATATCCAAAGTTCACTCTGGATCTTCTGGTGCAGCATGTGGTCTCTGCAGGCATCTATCTTCATGGCACATTCTGGATTCTGGGAGGTAGCAAGTTTCTTATCTTTAAATTGCTCAAATTTAAATTAAAGTTCACAACAATAACTTGGCCCCCCTGAGATGAATAATAACAAACACAGGGATCACTCAGGGATGCATGGTTATGTTATGAGCTATATGAATCAATTTGCAAAAGAAAATTTAAAAAAACATGAAAATCCAAATAAAAGAGAAAATAACTTGTGCATATAATACAAAATGTAAACGTTTCATGTCTAAAAAAATCTAAGTAAAGGAAAAACAAACCTATAACAGATCCTTGAATCAGGGCCCAATTAAAATGATTTAAGAAATTATGAACTACCCAATCAGTAGCTAGGACTACAGAAAGTTTGCCACACTATGAAAGACAGAAAAGGGACTACATTATAGGAGCCAGGTAGGAGCCAAATTTGAGATACTTGGTAGAATGTGGGACAAGGAAGACCTGCGTTTAACACATGTTAAACATCTGCAACCTCGAACCCCAAACAAGTTCAAGTTCTCTTGTCTTGGCTCAAAATTTTCATCAATCCCATCAGGATTGGTTGGTCTCTTTGACCTTGTTCTCCATTGGCACTATGCAGTTTAGCTTTGTGCTTCTGTGGCACTGTGCAATGGCTCTTTTTGAATTCTCTTGTCCTGGGATCAGACAGAATCACTAAGCAAAGTCCCATATTTTTTTTTAAACAATGGCATCATTTTTATAGTCTAAAGTTTTTTTGGGTATGCATTAATATTAGAACAAATGTATTTAAAACTTATATTACTGCAAAATTAAAAAAATAAAGAAAAATCTTCTCAACACTGTTGACATGTGCTTCAAATACAAAAAGGAGAGAAAAAATAAAACTCAGACACTATATTGCACATACAATAAAAATCAAAGCTAAAAAAGTTTTAAAAATCAAAAATATATAGCATAAAATCAGTGACACACTGTCAGCCATGTGTGAGTACAAATGAGTTTCAGAATAAAATAGTAACACAGTAGATAATGCACATTGAAAGAAATACCGAAGTCCCCCAAATGCACAATAGCCCAGTTAATTACAATGGCAAACAAACCCACTATCATAGTTCACATAAGTATGACATAAAATCCCCTATGAACTGATGGATATTTGTCACAACTTTTACAGATTTTGCAAATCTTTCAACCTTGGCAAACATTTTTAAACAAAGTAGAACTTATTTGGGTCTAGAACATCATCAAGAAATCTAGATTATTCTCCTGGAAGTAAATTAAAATGAAGAGTTTTGCAGGAGCTCTTTTTCAGGCTTCCTGATACATATAAACACCTTGGTAGGAACATTTCTTTGTTTCTCTAACTTTAAAATAACATTCTCTATAATATATATATATGTGTGTGTGTATATATATATATATATATTCATATAAAATGTCATCCATTCAGAAACCACTAGTTATATAAAATTATTTCTGAAGACCCCTTAAAATCACAATTAAATTCTTAGCTTATTAAATTCTCTAAAGGTTGTATGTAATTTAACCAGTCTTGTTGAAATCCATCCATCATCATCTATGTAAAAATTAACAAAGGCAACATATGATCTTCGATTGATCTAGTGACAAGGGTTTGGGCAAGATGGGCTTATATAGTGAAATCCCCATTTATACACTATAGAGTCCAACCTCCTAAGTTTATAGATGAGGAAACTGAGGCCTGGAGATATCATTTGATTTGCCACAGATTACATAGTAAATTGGTGCTAAAAATTCAGATTTTCTAATCTCTATTCAGTCTGTCTTACCCAGTGCACCATTCTGTACCTTATGGGGGGGGGGAAGTATTTGTCTGATTTTAAGTTACTTTTAAAAATAATTAATATTAAAAATAATAAAATGTAGGTAGGAGATAAAATATGAAACCACCAATAATATTAAATATTGACTTGAGAAGTTTCTTTGCAATTTTTCTTATCCCTCTTTTATGACATCATGTTTAGGTCATGGTGTCCTAAAGGTCCTAATAATGGTACACTGTGAAACTGTATCATCATCTAACTAACCGACTTAGTACGAGGACAGGTTTGTTGGGCTTTTAAGAGATTTGCTTGTCCAAGAAAATTAGGCCTGGCCTTGCAATGGGGAAAAATTTCATTGCTGATCAGCTTGTTTTCTAATGTGACAACAAAGCTAAGAGTCCTTACATAACCATGGGGATGGCCAAAACACCCACACATGTACAAACACATACATATACAACTTGAGAAGCTATAATTTGAAAAAAGTCAGTTTCTAAAGTTTTAACTTAAATTTCTGCCTTTGTAATCATTTACTGGCAAATTAGATATTGTGGGGATCAAACCTCCTCTGCTTGCCCCTAAAATTTAGGGGAGAAGTTTCAGGGAGGCAGATTATGACTCAAACTAAGTATATGAGCTGATCTATCTAAAAATGGAGTCACTAGCCTTGCGAGGGAGCAGGTTTCTTGTCATTGGAGTTTGTGAGGCCGAGGTTGGATGTCATCTTGGTCAGTGTCTTAGACAGCTTTATGTATTGGATAAAGACTTCAAAGGAACTTCCAGTTCAGGAATTCTGTGTCAGAAAGTGAGATGATCTATCCAGTCTTCATTAATGGCCAAATATTTTAAGAGTCTAAAAATGGACTCCCTAGCATCCTGTAACATAGTAATTAACTTTAAAATGTCAATGAATATAAAAAGAACTAAAATAAAATGCAAACACATATAAATAGTATGACATAAAATATAAACTTTTATAAAATTTTCTTGCGATAATGCTCAATTGGATAGTTGTTTAATTGAAGAATGTCCCAATTAATGAATTGATTTGCTTAAAGTGTAGAATAATTTTTTTTTTCTGAATCATTTCTGAGAAGAAACTTTGGAAGGAGACCCTGTATAGCTAATAATTGACCAAGTCTCTTTCTCATTACCTGCCTATGTTATTCCAACTTAAATATTATGCTGAGTTCTACTACCGAAAGGGAATTTACTTCTTAGAACATTTTCAGATAAAGGGAAGATAGAATTTCTATCATGCACACACACACACACATACTTAAAATTAATGTCTGGTTCTCAACTGAAATACAAATGTATATTTTATTCAAAACTGTTACATATTATCTTTTATAAAGTTACTTATTTCAATTAGAGCCATGACCAGGTTTTCAAGGTTTTTTTTTTCAGCAAATAGTTTTTCAGCTGGTCTCCCTGCCTTAAGACTTTCCCCATTCTGATCCATCATCTATTTTAGGTACCAAAGTGATTTTTTTCCTAAAGAGTTGGACTGACAATTCAGCCCCCCTTGCCCATGGCTCTCCATTATCTCCATGATTAAATATCAAAAATCCTCTGGCTAAAACTCCTCATGACCTGTCCTTTTCCAGACTTCCTATACTTTTTTTTGTATCTACATACTCCAATCTAGATATACTAGTCCAATTGTGCTTCCATCTCCCATCTCCTTCCCACTGTCTGTCTCCCATGCTTGGAAAGCTCTGCCCCCACACCACTAACTCTTAGTTTCACTATCTTCCTTTAAGCCAACAAAACCCAAATCCCATTTTTTTTTGACAGGACATTCCTAGTTCCTATAGGTGTTACTGGCCCCCTTTTCATATTATCTTTATCTTCTCTCTATTTATCTTGTCACCAATTTATTACATGTTTTATCCTCCATTAAAATATATATTATTTAAGAGCAGGGATTTTTTTCCTTTATTCATTTACCCAGTGCTTAGCATGGGACCTATAGCAGTTACTTTAAAAATGCTTGTCAACTGACTGATTGATTACAAGACCCAAAACACCCATGTGAAAATGAACATTTCTGTGGATCACATAGGCACTTTGTTTCCTCGATGACTAGATCCATTTGGGAACAAGAGGAAAGAGGGGGAAATCTGCACTTTTTGAATCTTCAGCTTTGAGCAAGCCAAAGATAATACACTCAATTTTTATTTCTTCATCCAGGAATCTTGGCATGAGATAAATGAGTCTTTATTAGTATTACAACATGGATAGATCAACTTTGTTTTAAAACTTCTGAAATTATAAAGGTATGTCACAAGTCAAAGTAAAACCCTGTGACATATTAGATGGTTTTCCTTCTATATTATACTAATAGAAGAAAGAATATGATCAATATCTTTTCAGTATTAACAATACATTTTAATAAGAACACAAAAAGAATGATAATTGATAGCTAGTGTTTCTGAGATTTAAGGTTTACAAACACCTTTCATATGGTCTCATTTGATCCTCAAAAAAACCTTAGGAGGTAGATGCCATTACATCAAGACTACATTAGTGAGAAAAATAAACTCTCTGAAGTGGTCACATTATTCAAATTTTCAATACTTATTTCCAAGTGGGCTGAAATAATTTACTACATTTTATATAACTCTGAGGTCCAATATTGTGAGTCTGAATATACTCCATGAATGAGGAGGAAACTGAGGCTGAAGATTTAGTGACTTGTCTGTCCAGGGTCACACAGTCAAAATGGTGAGGAAATGTTTGAATTCAGGTCTTCCTAAATCCAAATCAAGCATTCAGTGCATCATGGCACCGATCCATCATATACTCCCTGATGGGCACTACATTTAGCATCATTTGTGTATGATGATGGATAAAGCTTGTTCCCTACATTCAAGGATCTTCCCATCTAGGAGGAGAATTAATCCCTATCAGTATCATCAATTAGCTCACTCACAATATAAAGTCACATGTGATGTATTAGGTTCTAAATCCTTTATGTCTTTATGGCCCTTTACAGGTGGAGCAGCTGGGTGGTGCAGTGATTAAAGTGTCAGGCCTAGAGTCAAGAAGACTCATTTTCCTGAGTTCAAATCTGGTCTCAGACACTCACTAGCAAGTCACTTAATCCTAACCTTTGCCTCAGTTTCCTCATCTATAAAATGAACTGGAGCAGGAAATGGCAAACCACTCCAGTATCTTTGCCATGAAAACCCCAAATGGGATTAGGAAGAGTCTGAAAACTGAAAAACTGAACTGAAAAATAACTGAACAACAATCATTAGAGAGCATTTTATATAAGTTTTTCTTCTAATAGTAATAACTCCTATGCCTATAATGCTTTAAGATTTACAAAAGGCTTTTCTTAAAGGAGTTCTATGAGGTAAGTCTTGCAAAGATGTTTTCACCCCCAATTTATAGCTAAGGAAATTAAGGCTCAGAGAAGATTCAAAATGGCTCTTTGTTCATATGACAAATGTAATGACTTGTCCAGTTTGTATAACTAAAAAGTAATGGATCCAAGTCTAGGACCTAAGCTTTGATCTACCTGTACAGTGCATTTTCTATAGTACTTCACTGTTGCTTGATCCTCAGTGCTATTGCAATGGAGAACAATATTCATGTGAGCTCGGATGCCGAGGGGAGGCTTCATAAGGGGAAGCTGGACTTGAACTGGGCCTAGAAGGAACAGAATAGCAATCATTTACTTGTGTCTATAACATTTCACAATTTATCCAATGCTTTCCTCACAACAACCCTAAGATGCAGATAATGCAAGCATCATTATGCCCTGTTTTATGGGTGAGAAAACTGAGATTCAGAGAGAGCTGAAGTGATTGCTCAGTGGGCACTTAACTAGGAAGAATCATGGCCATATTTGAAAGCAGGATTCCTGATTCCAAGTGCAAGACTACTTCAACTCCAATGAAAGAGTTCATGACTTCTCCATCCCCACAAAAGGGGGGGATTCCAAATATGTGCCCCTTCCTTTCCCAATACTCTCTCTACTTTGACAGATCATCTAATTCCTGAACACTGTCAGATCTAAGAGGGTCTGAGAAACAAAGCAACTTGTGGCTTTTAACCAGTAAATTGAGGTAAAAAAAAACTTTGATGAAAAGAAATGATAGTATTAGAATACTATTTGAAATGTATTAGAACAACTTTAGTTAAATATTTTCCATTCAGAATATGATTTTTAAGTAGTCCCTAGATTCATGGTTTTTGAAAGATAATGACTCACACTTAAAATATATTCTCGTCTTTTGTAGAAAAGACTATAAAGCTAGTCCATATCTATAGATATGGGTTGCCTGTTGAGGACGGTGCCAGTGAAGAAATGCTTACTTCAGTGTTATCATCTTGTTTCAGGCACCAGGTTTCCATAAGCAGTTGAATTTAAAAAGAACAATAAAATGTTTTCCAAATGGGCATAATCCAAACATGATAATCAATATATAGCCATGATAAGGAAGAGGCTATATATTGAATTTCCATTTGATGTTTCGGGAATCATCAATTGCTTGTTTCCTTTTCCCTCTTGTTGTTGTTATTGTTGTCGTTGTTGTTCAGTGTGGACGTCATGTATGGTTTAAGTGAACCATGGACCAGTAAAAGAGCAGATGTTTGTGGTTTGTGTCTTTGTCCATACAATTTTCTGTTTAGACCCAACAGCAATATTCTAGAAATGAAAATAACAAATCCTAATTTTTCCTGACGTATGCAGATCCTCCCAAGTTTGATAGGATATGGCCGAATATTTCTTCCCTTGAGGTTTCTAATCCAAAGCAAGGTAGGAACCTGCAAAATTCTTCCCGATCTCAGTCACTGAAATTCCTTTCATGAAATCCTATTTTAATTTTTTTCCCTTGGCACTGAAAGCACACAAACATACACACACACACACACACACACACACACGCCTACATGTGCACACAATCTAATATTAGAAAGAACCTGAGGCCAGATCTTAGTCTACTGCAATAAAGATTTGGGGCACATTGTTAATAAAAGAAAAAAAAATAAGCTCTAATCAAAGTTATAAGCACTTTAGCATATTTGCATAGAATATCTCCCCCAGGAAAATGTAATTATTTATCTATGTATTTAATTGGCCTTCACAGTATCATGAGAACTATAAGTTGGAAACATGATAATGACCTGATGCTCCCATTGTCTTCATCAAACCCATTTAAAATATTTCTTGTTTGCTTTTATTTTCTTAAGGGAACTAAATTTTATAAACTTTGTATACAGAGTGGAAGAGAATGTGTGAGAAATAGCTTTGTGAAGCTTATCTAACCCTCAAGCCCCTGATTCCTCTTACTGATGTTTTATGTAGACTATATTATTGGAATTTGGATCTATTTTTCCCCTTTGAACTAGACCTGAGTTAGCATATGACCATCTGTCTTTGATTATTTATGTAAGCATTCCCATTGGTACGAATGACAACCTGTCTTCTGTCCTCAGTGCAATTTTTCTGTTTCCCCAGTTCCAACGACTCAGACAATATTATTGACAGCCTGTAGGGTGAATAGTGCCACAGGATGAAATATGACCACAGTTTAAAACCCAGTAATAAATAGACAAGATATATCGGCATTTTGGTCTTATTTTAACTTAGAAGCTATAATATCTGTAACCAAATATAAATGAAAACTTTTTTTATGGCATTATTTCCCTTTTCTCCTCTTCCCCATCTTTTCTTCATGCAGACAAATAAATAAACACATATCTTTGGCCTTCAACTTGCCCTGATTCTTATATACAGGATGTTCCTTTTAAACTCTAATGAATACAGATGGAGAAGGAAATGGGCAAAAGGAGGAACCAGGAAATGGTTGCTCAGCAAAACAAAATATATTAGCAATTTGTTGAAGAATTCAATTGGAAGGGCCACATTTTCAGTCCTTGATGAGTGATGAAACAGAGACTGTCCTAGATACATACATTACTAACAAATAGAATTATCTTAATCATCTGCTCCAAATGAATTTTCTCCAAGTTTCCCCATGCTCACGTGTAAGAAGAAATACAGATCAAGCTCTCTCCCTTTTAGTATAATTCTTTAAAGATTAGTAGACAGGTTTAGCCGTGCTATTTCTCAGCAAACTAAATGGAAACATTTCAATGCAGTGCCATCCTATATTTTACACTGGATTTTATAGTTCAATAAATTATATAACAGAAAGATATAAAACTTACCAAACCCCCTAAAGTTCAGTTCCAATTGTCCAAGATTACCTATTGTTCAAAAGCCCCAAAAGACCTATTTAAGTGATCCTGCTTCAGTTTAGTGAGGGTCACAGCACAAAACCCTCCTTCAAGTATTGTGGGCAATATTCCCTTGACTGCTATGATTGATTGCAAATGGATTTGTTTCAAAACTGACCATTTGAGATAAAATTGTTGGACTAGAGATTTTAGTTTAGGACAATCATACCTCAGCCTGGTCGTGCTTTGTCTTGTCATCTTAATGTGGCCTTTGCTTCTTGTGCCAACTGTCCTTCATGAAAAGCTGGTTAACAAATGGCAACCAGAACAAAGGAGAAAAAATAAGTCACCAAGCTTATGCCTGATAGTCACAGGAATTTCTAGACTTCAAAGGACAGACTTAAACAGTTAATATCTAGACTTCTCTGGGATCCATCAGGCTGGGACTTAACCAAATTGACTTGGTGAGTTTTACTAAGTTGGTTCAATTCTGTTCGTTTCAAAATTAAAGATGCTGTGTGATAACTCTGTAGCTGTTCAATCCAACCAGAGGTGATCAAACTGGTTGTATGTGTATCAGCTTTTATTTTTCCAAATCAAATTATCTGATGAATTGAAGTAAAAGAATAAGACAAACAAACAAAAATCCTTCTAAGAGGAAATAGGCTTACTAAGGAGCCTAAATCACCTGTATTATATGTCCAAAATATTCTGTTTTCATTTGATCCATAATGGTATGATTTTAATGATAGCCATCATTTTTGACAATCTTCATTACTGACAATTTTAACAGTTTTCAGCCACGTAGCACCCATCTTTTTCAAAGAAAGAAAACCAAACACTGAACAAAAAGTAAGCACATGAGCCAAAATGAAGAAAAAGAATCCCCAAACAACAGTTACAAATAGTATATTCATGCAGAGTTTCTTTTCAGGTGGACTGAATTTTAAAATTTCATTGCCAAATGATTACGTTTTTGAAAGTTGCTCTTTTGTTCCTATGTGGTACCTTTCTAATTTGCTGTTCATTCTTTTAAACTATCCAGTTGCTCCCAAATTAGCTTTGTCAACAGTTTCTTCTGTTCAAGTTGCAAACCACAAGAGAGGTAGGAATTCTTGGATTCATACAGTGATTTCATGGTGTTATGTGTTGTGAAACATTGCACTGTATGAATCTAGAATATCTGTGAAGTGTTCCCATCAGCTTCTTGGTGAGGCATGCGGATGATACCAATAGATGCATCTAGTAGCACTGAGAATGTCAACCATACATCCCCCCCCAAAAAAAAAGATGTTTCACACTTAAATTTGCTTGCAATTAAAACAATGCTGCCACATTTGTTTTCTGTGGGATTGATGTGTGAATAAGAATATAACAGTTTAGATTCCTGTTTTGAAAATGAATGTTTGAGTTTTAATGTGGTTACTCATTTATGTGGTAAATAAGGAAACCCACTTCTGTTAGTTTCATGTATTCTTTTTTTTTTCCTGTTAGGAAATAATAGTAGGTGCAATTCCTTTTGTCCATATTATTCAGTGATAAAGTATCTCCCCACAAAATATTGGAAATAATCCCATTATACTGAATTTATACTTCTGATCATTTTAGCCTTTGGGGCACTTCAGTGAAAGGAATGTTTCAGATTACATAATTGCATTATTTCCTGAAAATATTCGAGTTCTGTTGCCTTCCTTAAATGAGAGACAGCAGTTTCTCATCTGTGACTCAAGCTCAGCTCATATCTGTCACTCAAAGGCTGAAGATTCTTGAGGAAACATTCTCCTTTGTGTCACCATTTCCCTTTTAATGTGTTGTACATGATGGGTGCGTTTTGTTTCTCATACTTAATTGTTGGGCATGTGTCATCTTTCATGCAATACCAATTACAGAGAAATAAGTTTCTTTCTCAAAATTCTGATCTTAGTTTGACCTAATCAGTGAAAATGATCAAAACAAGCCTGACTATTCCTCGTGAAATTTAATCAAGTTGCTTCCAAGGATCCAATCCAGGCAGGCTTTGTCCCTTTGTGTTTTGTAGAGAAACATTAGTAAAGAAATATTGAGGGGAAAGAATGAAGCCAAGATTGCCTAAAATACATCTCTTGACGTTTGTCAAAGTGTGATTTTAAATATCAAAAAGGATCAAAAGGTTACTGTTGAAAGAAATCTAAATGGGTTCAAAATTTCAAGAGAAGGTAATTATACTAATGGGATAAATGTACGTTGATGACATACAGATACAGACATATGAATATATGTATATATGTGTACTAGTGAGAAGTTGGTGTTCTATGGTAAACATAGGGCCTCACAAAATGTCAAATCAAGGCACTGAAAGTAAAGCAGAAATTACTTTCTTCATCATTTCAAGAAATATTAACCAGAATAAAAACTATATATATAAAAGCAACTTTCAAAAAGTTGCCTCTTCCAAGTCATCTCAGGAAATACTATTTTCAGGGCATTTGCCAGAGATGCCTTAACCTGAATTTTGACGTGTCATTTAAGAAAACAGAACTGCGGAGTCCCTGACTTTCCATCAAAGAAAGGAAGTCTTTATTCAATGAATAAAAAGATGGACTTTTTTTTCTATAGAAAGATACATTTAATTTATTTTATAATTTGAGTCTTTGGGATCAAGTCACTGAGTCAATAGCAAAAGAGCTTCCAGATTTTTTATACCAGAAGTAAATGTTTGTGCAAACAAAACAATAGATATTCAAAATTCCTAATCTGAGAGATATAGAGAGACATGTACACACAGGCAGAGAGACAGAGACAGAGACAGACAGAGAGACAGGGAAAGGCAGAGAAAAAGAGAGAAAGTAGCGCTACCTAAAGTGACTTTGACAAACCTTTCCCTGTGATTGGTTAAAATGAACCTTTTGGTTTCAGGAATGGACTTCCCCCCCCCCCCCATGGCTTAATTGGATTATGGAAGGAATGATTTCTAAATCATTACAAAAACATTCTAGGTATGATCCTAAAGCATTAATAAAGATTCCACTGGACACAATCTGCAATGAGTTTTATGTTGGTAAATGTTTTATAACTAGCTCTCCAAGGGGAAAGGGGGAACTATATGTAAAAATTTTTTAAATTTGATCTGAATCAATATTTTTTCAAGTATTTCTTAAGTCTATACAATCAGTAAAACAAGCCCTAAATTTTAAAATTTGTCAATTTTCTTTACAATGATAATTTAATAGTTGACTCACTTGAGTCATGAACTAGATCCAGAATACCTTTGGTCTCAACCTTCTTACTTATTTCTCTTTTGGTTTAAGCCTGGGGTTTTAGAATACTTTTATTAAGTCTAGACTAAATATATTCCTGCTATTTCCATCTCCATTTCCATGAGATAAAAGATTTGTGGTGCTCTCTAGCTTTTCTACCATCTTAGAAATATGAATTTAAGCCAGAACACGAACAAACATTTTTCTTAAACTTCCGAGAAGAGAAAACATAAGCACTCACCATACTTTAATATTCCTAGCTGTAACTAGGTCCAAATTAGTGCAAATAACAAACCCCAAGAAGTGATTGCGTGACTTCAAATTCACACTATTTCAAGCTATAATTATGTAAAAAATAGTAATTGATTTGAGCCTAATGAAAATATGAAGTCAGAATTCAAATAATGTGACCACTTCAATGTATTCATCATTTGCTATTCAGAACCTAGCAATATTTTTTCTCTCAATCAAAACAACCAGATGAAAGAACTCTAGTTTTACTCATTTACCCCAAAACTGGCATTGTTTATTTTTAACCCATGATATGCCACTGCATATTTTGCACATCCTATCATCCAGAACCCAGAGAGGAAACCCCCCCCCAACAAAATAAAAGCAGATCTAAGACAGCCAGGAGACTCAAACTTTCCCCTCCCTTTTAACTTTCTTATTCTTACTCTCTTTTTTCTCTTCCCATCTCTGTGACCTCATTCTGAATCATTTCTAAACACTATTCATTTCTAATCATCTCCACTAATCGACATTTCTACCTTTTCTTCTGAAAAAAATGGGCTATTTTTTTCTCTCTCCTCTGATTTCCTGAGTCCACATGCCTTGCTTGCCAGAAAGTATATGCTACATTTCTGCTATTTATCTTCATAGTCACCTTTTCTACCTCTCCCAATGTATGGTAAGCATGAAGCAGACAGAACCTATATATCACCCCTGTGCCTGACGTGGGGCTTGAACATAGCAGGAACTCAAAAAGTGTTTATTGCTTTTGGTGACAATTATAATGAGGATGATGATCATGAGAATGAAAGCACACTTCCTACCCTTCCTAACCATTTAAATACATTTCAGGAGTTCTCTCTGACTATTTTCACACCACATTTAAATAACCTGTGAAAAAAGTCACAAATTCAGTCCAATAGATGATTTGCCTGGATAGGAATGATTTCTTTAAGTCCAAAGTTTTAACGAATTCAGTCTTTCTTTGTAAATTCATTCTAGATGGGTTGCAAATGAGGAACAGAACTCAGTGGGAAATTTAGGGGACATTTATGCCCTTTGAGAGGTCCTCCACTGCTTCAGATCTTGGAGCAGCCTGGGAGCCATTTTTCTGAATATCAATTATCATCCCCTCAGGGTCTTGCTCAGTGCATCCTAACATCTACACTAATTTAATAAACTAATATGTGTTATGTAAATGAAAACTGTAAATGTTTGTCCTAGTTATATTAGAGTATATTTGATAAGTTTCCTTACCTCTAAAATGAGGGGTTTGACCTAGATAGATGGAAGACTAATGCCTTTCAGATGAAGATCCATGATGCTTTATTTTAAGTTCCCTATTTTTTTAAAAAAAGATACCTAGTGCTTTGCAGTTACTGTTTGCCTTTTCCTTTTCTCAGAACATTTCCATATCCTCTCTTCACAACTGGGAGCTGTATCATAGGTCGATTTGGGAGCCAAAGGGGCTATATGTGTTGTTCAAATTCTATCCAATCAATACTAGCATTAGTTCCCATCTTAGATTACAAGACATTTTAAACCTCAAAGGTCTTTATAGAGTTCTTCCTCCATGCAAAGTTTTGATTAGGATTGAAATCTCCTGAGGTAATTCAACTTCTTCTTTCAAGATTCACCAATCAGTATTCTACCAAGACAAGTTGTTCTTTGCTGATAATATCATCAGCAAAATGGAGCCTCCAAGATGCAATGATTCAATACAAAGCATATTATATACTAGGTGGTAATCTTGTTTATGAACTGTCCCTACAGATTCATAGCAAGGAACAGAGAGGATTGAGGGAATAAAAGATTCTTATCATTATAGGTTTTGCTGAATGAAAACTTTGGCCTCTCCAGATGAATATTGGTAACTCACCATTAAAAAACAAACAGTGTTCCCAATGGCAATTCTGGCCACTGGAAAACCCTTAAAGAGTGATACAAAGATCTACAAAGGAGAATTACTTTAAAGGAAACCCTCAACTTTAGTTTCATGATATTGGGGACAAATGGGCTCAGTCTAGAGTGATGAACAGAGCAACCATACCCGTCAATGTGGATCCACTTCCAGACTGGGTTTGAGTTCCCAGTCAAGGAAAATCAGCAGGATTAAGAAGTCTTAGCTCCTCCATTACCCCAACAGAAGTTCTAAATTTCTATAGGGGACTTATTAGGGAATTAATTCTGTCAGTACCACCCTCTAGGTTAATTTATTCCCTGAAAGTTCCTCATTCCCTGATAGTGGCTGAATTCTTCTGGATAGACTTCTCTAGAAGTATATTTGTTTCAACTGCTTCTGCTATCGAGATTTCAACTTTTTTTGAATTTAATTAAATTCAATTATAAAAACATAATTCAAAGAGATGCCACAACAGAATTCCTTTTTTTTAAAAGGATATAGGGAGTGGGTAAGCTAATAACTGATCAGGTATAATGTGACTATAGTGATACTGGTATTATTAATTCAGGTGCATTTTACACCATAGTTTGTATTTCTAGTACTATTTTCTAGAAAATTAAACATATCAGAAATGCCTTTTTATTGACATTACTTCCAAGATACGTGGGTACTTACCTCTCTATTCCAACCCCCTGCCCAACAAGTTGATCTTAAATATAATCCTGTCGTTAGTTTGTCCTGTGTGAACTTCCCCTTTGGTCTATATCCTCTCCAAGCAATAAGTGTGCCTGTGATACCCCTGCACCCAATGATCACCTAACCATCATATTCTCCTCTCCACCACCCTACCCCCATCAAAAAACCCATTTGCTTTAGATTTCTTTCCTTTATGACTCTGATTCCTTCTTTTTAAGGTAATAACCAATTCTCCTAATAATAATATGCAAGACATAATTTTGTATATACATATATCTTTTTGTCAAATGATACCTTTTCTAATTTGGGGAGGGGTAGGAGAAAGGGAGATGCCTGGGAACTTTAATGTAACAAACAAGTTAATTAATTAATTTAGAAACTAACCCAAACTACGTTAATAAGTGTTGATGTTGCTAGGTGGAGATTATGGTCTCTATCCTCCCTTCTGCAGCATGGTATAGCGGAAAGAGCATTGGATTTGGAGTCAATATGGAGTCAGATCTTAATTTTCCTACTTATGTGATATTTGGCAAGTCACTTAACTTCTCTGAGCCTCAGTTTCCTTTTCTATCAAATAAAGAGATTGGACTAAATGATCTGCAATGTCCCTTCCCAATCTAAGGATTTGATCATGTAAAGGTATGCACTTTAAATAGCCAACTAGATATATTGCCTTGTCTTTGATGTCTAACCTGAAGGACTGAATCTAAAAGTGACCACTTGAGGCCTATAAGAAAGATGGAACTGTTGTTTTATTCTTTCAGTCACCTCAGTTGGTAAAGTACTTATATGGTCATAGCAGAAGGCTAGTAGGAAATAGATATTTTTGACAGGCAGGGCTATTAGTAGTTGTCATAGATGCCTCCACATACACACACTCTGCCTACGTGAAGGTATAGGCATCCCTCTGTATCTCAGGAAAGTGATAAAGAAAACTTTCTCCTCATATAAACTCTCCATCCACTCTTCTTCATACACACCATTCTCTGTTTTCTTATAATTACTTCTACCAGAAGAGTTTTCTGTACGTAGAACGTATGTTGTCCTTGGCAGAGGTCAATTAAATGATGACTTCTCATCAGTGGCAGGGAAGGGAGTCAATATTCTTTCCTCTTATGATCATACAATCTTTTGCCATTTTCTGTTGTCTCCCTGCCTCATCTTACTTTAGAGTATGAGACTGTCAGCACCCCAGTGTAGCTCAGATTCTCTAAGAAGACAAAAGAACAGCGGTCTGGAGTTGTAATGCCTGCCTACTCCTTTCCCTGAGAAGTTTAAACGCCACATTTAAATATGAAAGAGAAATTAATATTTAGGTGAAAAGTTGTTTTCACTTGAAGATTCCCTTCCCTTTCCTGGTATTCTGTGTTTGTTGCAAACACACGAGACATTGGTCTCATTTAAAGTCTTTCTCCAGTCACTGAGAAATTGCTGAAAGAAAGGAGAAATGTTAGGAGTTCAGATCCCCCTCCCTCCTCCTTTTTGGGTAAAAGGTAGTTAACTTACTAAAAGAGTGGCAACATACTTAGGATTCCAAAGATCACAAAATGCTCTCTCTCCTCTGTTTTATACCGAGATCATCAGAGGAAGGGGTACTCGATTCATTATCCTTGTTTTAAGTGTGTACAAAAATAACAAGAATAAATGGGCATTTGCATCAGTGGAATTTGAATTCTTCCCAACTCCTAAAAGGTATACAACTGCAAATGCTTCCATTTCATCTACTGCTAAAGACTCTCTTCAGTCATGTTATGAATGTCTGACTATTTCTATCCTGCTTGCAACAGTCGCTCTTCCCATGCCAGTCCGAACATTTGTCCTCATGTGCTTCATCACTCCCCATATCTGTCCTGCCATTCCGCCATCTTTTTACTCATGCCTCATTTGATCCAAGCATGTGATATGCAATGACTCTACTACTGTATACATTTGTGTATACATTTCTGTTCTTCCTTGAAAGACTGTGAATGCTTCGGCCACTCCAAACGGTGCAGTTATATCGAGCTGCTCAATACAGTCATTTGCGTGAGCTGTAAACACAACACTAGAGGGCAGCACTGTGAGTTATGCAGGCTGGGCTACTTCAGAAATGCTTCTGCACAGCTGGACGATGAAAATGTATGCATAGGTCAGTTTCATTATCATTCTGGCTTTTGTTCTGGGCCTTTTGGAGCGAATGGGACCTGCTTATAAGTTGGAGGCTTATAGCAGTAGAGACGAGTGATGTGCAACACAATTGTTACAGAAGAGTCAAGATAGAATGAGTTCTTTCAGTGGATACAAGTATCTCTGAGGTAGACTTCGAACTCATGCTAGTTGAAATCTGAGTTTGAGAGTGTGCTTTCAATGTTCACAATTACCTGGAAGAGTGTGGTGAAAGGTAGTAAAGAATTCATTCTCCCCTTCTCTTCCTAAGATCTTAAAATTCGGTGATAATTGCTTATCCTTTTTCATATGATTCCTTTTAAATTTAATTTCAGATATGAAAACATTCATCTAGAGAATGTTTGCTATGATAGGTCTAATGCAATTGGGACCACATTCTGCCTTGTTATATAATTGATCTTCAGTACTTTTAGATAAATGAAAATATAGATTTCTGAGATTAGAACTCCATAATAGCTAGCCCTTGGATTATCAATCCATACTGGCAAACAAAATTTCATTTTGGGGTTTGTTGTTGGTTTCATTATAAATCATGACTGTGGGTTCTGGATTCTCACTACTGTGATAGAAGCAAAAAAAAATATTCTCCTTCTCTCAGTGGCCAGAGATCAAGTACAGAAGGGCTGGGATCGTGGGTACCTGGTGCCAATCAGTCCTACATTGGTTGCTTTGAATTTACAGAACCTCATGACAGTGAGTCCTCCAAGCCCAATCCAATCACCAACTTCATCAACAATATCATCTTTACTATTTTGCTCACTACTCTGCTCAGATCTCACTGTCACAGTGTGTTGTTTGTTTGTTTGTTTGTTTGTTTTAGGGGAACTTGGGTCTTATTTCATAGCAAACATCAATGTGAAAGGGTAGCAATATTTCAAGGATACACAATTTTAGTAGTTTGCATGGCTATGCTCCTCTGTCCTCTCACCAATGAGGACCTTTGTGAATTATTGTGGAAGAAAAAAAAAACAACTCCCTGGTGGCCAGGCTTTTGCCTATATGGTCTTCAAGAAGTCACTTAAACTTATCTGGTCCCCTCATTTGTTTCCTGATTGGGGAACTGGTTTAGATGACCACTAAAGGTCTTTACATCTCTTAAACTAATATCCTATGATCCTATAGACTTAGTCTTCACTGGAACTTTAAAAAGAAGCACATTCCATAATTAGGTAGACCCATTCTCAAGACTTTTAAAGCCAAATCTAAATCATCTCCACACAATGTTGATATAGGACAGAAAAAAAATGGATCTCAAAAATTGAATTTCACTTTAAAATTCAATTTCTAGAAATTAATCTATTCTACACATTAAATAGAATATAGAATAGATGTTCTATAAATATCTATTCCAGGTTATAAATTCTTATTTCTAATGGATCATGTCATAAAATAAAATAAACAGTAATAAGAATGTTTACAAAGTCAAAGCTAAAGTGGAAACTCACATTTGGAGCCTTAAATGCCTAGACAATATCATAAAAAATACCATAAAACATTAATGAAACATTTAGGACAACAAACCTAAGGGTTACAGAAAAACTAATCCTTGCTCACCAAAAAAAAGTATTGATAGACATTTTCATAGTCAACTTGGAGAAGAACTTTGGAAACAAGCAGGTATCACTTTAATAAGCAAGAGTAAAGTCTGGTAGTAGCCAAGTGCAATTAGTTTTGCAAAATATAAATGAAAGTAACTTATTTCCAGATAGATCCCAGGAAGTGACTAAGATATGAATGAAATAAAAAAAAACTTCTATGAGAAAAATTTACATGAAATCAGTCAACAATCTGTTGAGAACAAAGTATTGAAAAATTACTGTTGTACAGGTTTTGTGATGGGAACAGAGTATTATCTCCATTGTATAGATAAAGAAATTTATTTTGAGAGTATTTTTTCAAAAAGTTATTTTTCATATACTTTACCAAGCTGAAAAAGGAAGATAATTCTTTCCCTAAAAATTATTAATATATATTGTCATGACCACTATAGCCCCTCTGGATTGCGTAACTCATTTGAAAGCTACATTATGCTGAGGAAAATGCAACCCAGGATATGGAATCAAGAGATCTATCTCAGTTCTAAAGTCAGCTCTGTATCATTTCATCTCACTTGTATTTGATTTCTTTGTCTGTAATAAGCAGCCCTCCGATGGATGATAGATCAATTCAGTCCAATTAAATAAGCATTTATTAACCATTTGCTAATCAAGCACTATGGATATAAAGACAATAATGAATAATTTTATCATCATGTATCTTATCATCTATTGAATAAAGACTTCTAAAATCTCCTTTTAGCCCCAATATTTAATTCTACTTTAAAACCGAGAACAGAAAATGTATAGTTTATTTTAAATTAATTAAGCCAAGAATATGATCTTCAGCCAAATCCCTCAAACATATTTCATCATTGGGTGGAGATTTCCTTGGGATATAAAATCCTGTTCTAGTAGAGAAGTTCTGAAATATCAATGGAATGGTAATGATTTCCAATGTAGATCCACTTGAAGAGTTTCATCCTCTAAAGTTTGGCCACAAGTTGATGGGTTTTTTTTTTAATTGCCACAACATATGAATATCATCTACTAATGTGGAGATATTGTGAACTCCATTGGTTGTTGGAGCTGGGAAGCATGAGGAGGAAGCTCATTGAAATCAGAGATTCCTTGAAATATTAAAGGAGAATTTGAATAATCTATTTCTGTATTACTTATCTCTGTAATTTCTTAATCTTGTATTCTTGCAACAACGTTATGATTTTCTACTGTCTCCATTTTAAAGATGAGAAAAAATTAAGGCTCAGTGTAATTAAGTGATTGTTGTTTTTTTTTTACTTCAAAGAGCATATTCAGCTTAAGAAGCATAACTCCAGAGCTGTTTCCATCATACTTCATGGACATGATCTATCAGATTGAATTCCTCAGACATTTTTGTTATTTTTTTAATAAAAACTGGCTGTGCATTATGTGATTTTGAGCAAAACCAAGCCTAATTAGTACCTGATAGAAATGGAAAAAGTATAATCTTTATAACATTCACAATATATTTTTGGACTGTAGTCAGAAAAACTAAAAGGCACAGAGTCCTTTTTGAGCCTCATCTCTAGGGTTCACTTGAATTGGGTCTCATCTAACATACATGCGAATGCCATAGTCAAAAGACACCATACTTGTAGGAAGGAGAAAGGTAATAAAGCAGGAACCACATTAAATGCTTTAAACAAATACAAAATGTAAAGCTCTTTGGCTTAATTTCCCAAGTTAAGTTTCTAGATAAAGCAATGAGAAAGAAAATGAACAACTCATGACGATTTTATTCTAAACGAACTCTCAATGTCAGTTGGTGATTTAGCTTAGTTTATGCTCTCATTAGTTTTAGATCTCATCCCAGACATGCAGAAGAACCACATGATACCCCTCTGCACAAGAGCATCCAAGCCAAAGCTCTATCGCTTTATTGGAAAATCTCACTTAATTACCCTGAAAATGTGTGTGTATGTTGTGTGTGCTTGGTGTGTATGTGTGTGTGTTTAATCACTCCTACTATTTATAACAATATGGAAAGCTTAATATGCCTTTTTACACTGGTATTTACTAAAGAAAATTACACTACTCAAGAGCAAGTTGTTTTCAACATTTGCAAAAGAAGTTTGTTTAGCAAAATTCTGAACAACTGGAAAATCTTATTTTATGGAGGCAAACGAGTTTCTGTTCATAGTCTGACATTATTCAAATCAACTATAGTTCTTGGTAAGTATTATGAGTGACATTTTAGGTGCAACTGAAATTTGGCAATGATTCTATATAACCTGCTCACAATTTAATTTAAACTCTAAATTTTTAAAAGGTTGACCTTAAGAAAACCTGTATATCTCCATTTTAACCCTAAGTAGATCATCTGTTCTTGCAACCAATGCATTAAAATAAACATAATTGTAATATTTTTGAGTTTATTTGAATATTTTCCCTCTGTATCTAAAATATCTTTATCTGTAGACTATTGCATAGCAAATGTCCATTGAACCTTCTAAATAAAGATTCACTCAGAAGCTATATGATTTTTAATTGACTCTAGTAGCCCATCAGGAAAGAATAATGACCTATGGGGAGACCTGTGCACAGCTAGCATTTCTCATATTTATGATCTAAGCTCCAATTAAGGTTGGAGAGCCTATAAGAATGGGTTTGCCTTACTGAAGATAGCCCAATTGGGCCTAAGTATGTTTGCCTGCAAGTGATTGAGAGTTGAATTTAATTTTACCTTACAAAGAAAGAGCTGATGAAAATGTATGGGAATCCATCCAATTCAGTGTTATAAAATTAGCCATTTAGCAAAAGAGATTGGCTTGAAATTTTGAGTCCCATCTAAGTCCTCGCTTTTCTAACATTTAAACAAAATCCATCACTTTCCCATTTAGAGTCTCTGCTATGTGCTGTCCATCAATGGCAACTTTTTTTGGTCAACTCTCTCACCTCAGTTGTCACATGGTCATGCGTATCCATAAGATGAAACTGAAATTTTGGTGACATACATAAGAAACTACTAGTATCATTTTATTCTGTGGGAAATATAAAATGTTTAAAGGTATCCCATATGCACCATCCACCATGATAACTACTTCATGATTACTGATAGTTCCCATTTTCATAAATGTTCCAAACATAACTGTCATATCTTTCAAAATGTATGTAATTACCCTGTGGTGACACAATAATTACATGAAAATGGCATAGTCACATGTTTCTCAGACATATACCATCCAGTTAAACTGGCAACAAGAGCTATATAGACATGTGGTTGAGTCGGTCTTGCTAATGCTGTGATCTAGATATCAGACAAGCAAATATGTGATTACTGCAGACATGCAAAGCATATCTCAGAGGATTAGTGTACCATTAGCAATTGAATTCACCCTAAAATCAGACTATTCAGAATTGTAAATAATCTTGTGTCAAGTAAAGAACTAAAATGATATCATGAAGACGATTGCTGCCATTTATATAGCACTTTAGAAATTGCAAAGCACTTTAAAAAACATTTTTAGTAAACCCCAGACCTCTAATTTCTAAAGAAGAATGAGAGGCAGAAACATGGCATCATGACTACAATTCTGGCCCTTGAATGACATAGACCTTAGGTTCCAATTCCATCTGTGATACTTCATTGTGGTGTGTTGTTACTCATCCTTCCTACTCAAAGAAGACCAAATGCCATCATGATTTTGGGGTCAGAGTAGAGTGTGTTTGGTTAATGCAGGAAACCACAGAAACTCCTTGAGTCTCAATATCATTCTCTTTTAAATTGAGGGCTGATAATCATACCTGCTGTCTGTCCCTTCCTCACAGATCAGCTCTGAGGATAGAGTGAACTAATGTATGAAAGGTGCTTTGCAGACTATAAAGTGTTATTTTGATAAATGAGAGGAATTGCAAGGCAGTTTTATGACAACCAGATGTGCACTTCATTTCTCCCTTCTAGATTTACAGATAAGACATAGCTCTCTCTCCTTTCCTTAGTAGACTGTGCTATATGAGTTTTGGGTTAAGTATTTTTAATGATAAACAAATTCTTAATATTTGATGTGGGTTTTACATTGAATTTCAATTCATGTTATTTCTAAGAATGTCTGAGTAACATCCAAATTAGCAACTTTTTCTGTGATGCCCACTGAGAGGCCTTCTGCTGCTCAAATGTTCCACAGTGGGAGGGGGTAGGGGTGGGAGGGAGGGTTGGCATCCAAGACCTTATAGTCATTAATTACTGTTGTTAGCTAATTGATTGGATTATTATTATGGAACCATGTTTTCCAGGGGTGTCTATGCTTTCTTAAGCATAAAGACTATTAATACTATTATCTGTAATGTATAGATTATAAATAACAGGAAAGAGATAATCAAGTTGCTCCTGGACATTTAAAATGCCAATATTTTATTTAAAAAATTTTTAAGTGTGAATTCTGAAATGATTCTAGTGCTGAGGAGTAAAATACTTATTGGGGCCAGGTATAAATGGAGAACTTAAAGATAACAGTCTATTCTTTACACCCTTCTCATCACACTCTTTCTTGTCATGAGGCTCAGACCTTCCACTATGGAAACCCAGGGATTACCTCTCAATGGATTCTGGTGACTTGAATTATGAGCAGAATCTTCTACATATCTCAATATTATATAAATATATTATTACCTAATGTATTATAATGAATCACAAAGCAACCATAATGATACTAAAAGGGAAAATACATTCAAGAAAGTATAAAGAATTTGCCCAGGGTTACAGAGAGGTGGGGGATTAGGATATAAACCCCTTATTCCTAATGTGGCAAGCCATCTTTTTCTAATTGACTTTGCCTAAAAGTCTTGTGGAAATCTAGATAATTGTCAAATGTTTCTGATCTTAGGCAAGTGTCACTTCTCAAAGTATTGAGAACACATTTCATCACTAAGAGTGTGAAATACATAAAATTTCATTTTCACTTTCACATGTTCACAGTGGCCATATAGAAAGAGTCGTAAGGAAAAAAATGACTTTGAGGTTATAATGCACTATGATTGACTTGAGTTCGGGAAGTTTACCTCTATACTGAGACTGTTATTTTCAGATCAATAAAAGCTATGACAAGTCACCTAATAAATGCAACATGTGTTTAAACTCATGACTGAAATAACAAATTAGTTAACTAAGTGCTATTCCAAATATGGAAATAAGAGTCTCTTCGAAATAAACAAAGTGCATTCACTAGCAAAGTGTTGTTTTTTTTCAAAATATTCAGCAGGACTTCAAGTGATGAGTATTACAGATAGCCCATTTGAGTAATTTAAAACAGATTTTCCACTGATGGCATATAGATGTATCTTTGATATATAAACCTCCTATAATGTTCATTAGTCTAAGTGAAAAAATGGAATCTCCATTATGGGGGTTAGAGTCAAAGTATATTAAGTCTTATGCCCTCTAGAGTTTTCAGTTGCCTTCCTCTCCTCTCATAAAACAGTATCAGAGAAGGCTGAACAAATGACTAAATGGAGCTAAAATAGGCACATTACCAAAGCATTTCATTACTGGGTAGGATCCCTTTAAGTAATACGATGGAAATGCTCTCCTTGATTATAATTTATGAGCTATATGGACCTGTCTCCAGCATGTGTGTTGTCTTGTTTCTACAGAGTGTTTTTGTAACCCTTTTGGCTCAATCCATGACCGTTGTAATGGCACAGGATTTTGTGAGTGTAAGACGGGAACAACAGGGCGTAAATGTGATGAGTGTCTGCCAGGAAATTTCTGGCACTTCGGCTGTCACCGTAAGTAATTCTGGGAGCTGACCTTTACCTCTTGAAGCTTGGCTACTTCTTCATGTCTCTGTTAGTATGTGCATCTACTTAAAGCAGAAAAAAGCTAACGTGCTAACAAACTTTAAAAGCTACCTAGTGCCCTAACCTATGGACAGGAAGAAAATCATTAAGTGGCAGGATTGGTCCATTTAGCTCTCCTTTTAAGTCCTATACCTTTGCCCTCTGATGCCAAGAGGAGTTCATATTAAATCCAGATATGTGTGTGAATGGCCAAATATAAATTATGTGACATAGTAGGGACCTAACTGAAATGTACACCACAATATGAAAGATGATGTGGATGTGGTTAATATATTTCTTGAACTGAATGAACCCTTTAGCATCCTCTGAAATTGGAGTCAATAAATTAAATGAAAACTGAATAATATATTACTGCACTTATATTGCTATCATTACCAAGTCTTAACCAAACAACAAAATGCAATAAATCTAAAGAATAGTTTAATGCTTCATTTAAAATAAATGGTAAAAAATCAATATTAGCTCTTGAACTTTTAAAGATAGGGACTATACAGGAAACCTTAGACAGATGCTTTTTGTTTGCTTTCATCTCTTTGTAGAAGTTCAAACCTATTAAAAAGCTTCCCTGCGAAGCAGAATGTTATACTATGCTGGCTAAAGACATGGCTGAAATATTTAGATGAAATGCCTTCTGACTCTTATAGTCTCCATGGCTTTTTGCTAAATATTGAGCCAATCAAATGACCTTTGAGAATACAATAATTTTCAGAACTATAAATCTGGAACCCTACAAAACGGGTATGATCTTCACATCTGAATTTTTAGCTATTTTGCTAATTATCTTACATTAATTGTTGCCAGATTCATTCATCCTGTTCAAAACAGTTATATTGATTTGGAAGTTGTACTTCTCCACAATGTGGAACAAAAGTGAAATCTTGTTATCAAAAAAGAAATCTATGTCAGGACCAAGGATAGGAGTGAATCAGCTAGGGAGGATGGGAAGATAAGAAAAAAGGCAAGGACACATTTGAGAAAGGGACAGTTTTAGGGAGTGTCTGGAAGCCAGTAGTCTATATTAGAGATCAGAAGACAGGAAAAAAGAAATAGGAGTCAGAGAGTACTAGGTATCAGAAGTCAAGATGAAAGAATGCCCAAGAAATTCTTCAATTAGTTAACCTGGTCAAGGAATTAGAATATCCAGATTATTTGGGCAAGGCAGTAGTTTACAAAATACATAAACATTCCTCAAGAGTCAAAGGATACAAATATAGTAGAGGGCAAAAGGCAACAGGTTAAAAACTTGGCAACAAGATGGAAATCTGAAGTCATAGTCAAGGAAATCTAGTAGTTTGAGCTGTTAATAGAGACAAATGGAAGACAAACAGCATGATATAAATAGATGTTAACAATGAAACAACTGATTTCAGATATAAAGTCTGATTCAATAGAAACCATTGAACCATTTCTAGCTAACCCAGGACTGAATGAAGAATGAATGAAGCAGTCACATATTAATCTAGCTATAGAAAGGATTGTGGAATCATAAAAATGATATGTATTGACTTATTTGTTGTTCAAACAAAATATGTCTCCAATAATTTCCTCTTTCTCTTTCTTTTTTCACCTGGATTTATATGTGTTGTGGTGTGTGTGTGTGTGTGTGTGTGTGTGTGTGTGTGTGTGTGTGTATTTCACAATGTTGAGTACTGAACTTCTTGTGCAGATTGAGAGATGTCCTCAGGCTTGATTATTAGCAATCATGACCTAGTGGCTTGATATTTCCAAAGTCCATTTAACCCAAAGAATATTGGGCCTCTTAATCATCCTTCCATCTATAACTTAGTGCTAGAGATGGCATCTTTTGGATGATATTAATTCACATGAATTTTAACCTGTTTTCATTAAAATGAAGTTTTAGTTCTCTCTGAAAGATGAAAAATCAACAAACATTAATTGTTTCCTCTGTATGAGAACCTATACCATATAAGATAAATATATAGGCAAACATAAATTTATAGGATTTAGAGCTGTGAACAGTCTCTGTCCTCAAGTACATTACATTCTACTTGACTAAAAAACATGTAAAGAACAATCAATGTTCAAGGAGGTCCCCATGTATTAGGCAACATATGAGCTATGCTTTAAGGGAAGCTAGTTATTCTAAGTGGCAGAGGTGAGGTTGTGGTATATTCTAGGTCTTTAGAATAATTTGTTTACTTACATTTTATTTTTTTAAATGTTAATTTTTCAATTTAAGTTTATCTTCTTTTTCTCTCTTCCTACCTTTCAAAAAAGAAGAAAACTCTTCTAATAAATATTAACAATAAAGCAAAACAAGATGAATTTTGACAATTTTATCTCTCATTTTGTATATGGAATCCACCAACCTTCTATCAAGGAGGAACATAATATAGGAACACTTTACAAAGGCCTAGAGGTAGAAGATGAAATGCTGTGTACAGGGGCAAGTTAACCAGCCAGTTTCACTGGAACACCCTAATTAAACTACACTGTGCCTATTAACCTACATGAACTCTTCTTGTAATTTCCATTTACCAGCAGTCACTGCCTCTTGTCACTTACACACCATCATCATGTTTCATTAACATGCATAGTTAGCATCTGTCCAGTGTATAAGATGTGTCCATTTCATCATCAGGTTGTATAGCTGTCTACTGCTTTACTGATATGATCCAGAGATTACTACATATACCGACTGTATGTCACAATTTAGTGCTCATTCTTCCAAGACGTCTCTGTCTTTGCACAGACTCTACTGTCCAAATAATCCAAAAGAAAGGTCTTAGGTTGATCTATGCTGATCGCATTAATGATACCTACCTCCTGGTACTGGTTTTTAAAATATAAGTTTATTTTCTTGCCAGAATCTTGGTTTAACACTCTTCACTATTTACCTTGTATAGAATTAGCTCAAGGTGCCCTCTATAAAGGGATTTAAAAAATACACACACACACACAAATATATACACACATATAGCCCTTCTACGTTGTCAGGATTGTGTGTGTTTATGGGGTTGTACCTCTGTGGCCTGGAAAATCCATGTAAAACTTTTTGGCTCTCCCTTTGTACCAGAGAAGAAGGCTCAATTTTTTTTTCCTTTTATGGGATATTTATAGTGCTTTGTTATAAAATTTGGGTTAAGTATTTGGCCATAATTTATATGGCTTCTAAACCTTTCCTGTATCATCTGCTGGCCTTCACATGTCATCTAGGGCTTCCACAAAACTCACAAAGTCATTCCATTTAATTTCTTATGTTAATCTACAATATATGGAAACCATGGTGGGGAAAGGTCTGGTATGGAAGAGATACCTGAATACCATATATATCTCTCTATATATATAATATATGTACATCTATGTATATATGTATAGGTATGTGTATATATGTATATTTTTCAAAATTCCTTTATAGAGGGTGCCTACACACACACACACACACACACACACTTCTCAGAGAAAGATTAGGCTTCTTTATAGATCTCCTGAAGGGATTCCTTCCAAGGGTCCTTTAAACAGAGTTTGTATAAGGCTACCTGAATCTTAGGGGTAAGTGAAGAATGCCAATGGTGATTAAAAGGGAAAATATTATCAAGGCTAATGCTGAAAACCATCAATCTTGCAAACCCTCGATTTTTTAAAGTGTCAGGAAATCCTTTAACATGAAGAAAAGAAAAGAGTCTTTATATTGTCAACTAAAGGAATGAATAGCCCCAGATTTAGACTTAGTTGAAGTAGATGGAAGATGATACACCATTCTGTCTTTGTACCTGCTGATATTGTCCATTTTCTGGTCTTCTTTACTTTTTTCTCAATGGTACTTACTTTTAATTATTTGTTGTGTTTTCATGACACCTTAAAAAACTCACCCAAATAGCATATTTGGATCAGAATCCATCACTGAAAAGGAAGATCAGAGTTTATATTCATTTAATTATTTGTAACTGAAGACAATGTAGTATAGAAAATATAGGGCCATTTTTTAAGTTAGGATGATTTCCACTCAAGTCCTGCCTCTAGTGAGTAATGACTTGTGAATAGAAACAAGTTACTTCTAAGAGCCCCAAGTAACTCTCTAAGATGATATGTTAACCAATCAAGAAAAATGTATGAAGCACCTCCTATGTGGCAGGCATTTAGAATATCAAGACAAAATGTGATAGTCTCTGCCCTCAAGGAACTAGCATGCCATAGGGAAAGACAAAATGTATATATAAGAAAATATAATCAAAGTAAATACAAAATCATTTTTAAGAGTTGGGAGAATTAACAAAAAATTGACCCTTAAAAGATGGTGCATAGCAGATTCTTAATGGAAATCAGGAATTCTAAGAAGTGGAAGTGATAAGAGAATACATTCCACCTATGGAAACAGTCATAGCAAAGGCACAAAGAGGCAAAATAGGGTATAATTTATGAGGAATACCATGAATTCTTGTTAGAATTGAATACACAATGAATGGGAGGGTATAGTATCTGAAAGGACTGAAAATATAGCTTGGAGCTATGTTTTCAAGGGTTTCAAATGTCAAACAGAAGAATTTATTTTTTATCCTAAATGTAATAGGGAGTCACTAGCTTTTCTTTCTTTTTGTTAGATAGGAAAGTGATATGATCAGACTTTTGAAAAGGCATTTCCATTGCCTTGTGCATTAGAGGAGACAATTCTATACCATTCCACCTCCTATACAAATGATATGTTCCCATTTTATTCATGCCACCAAAGACTTTGCTTAAAATGATCATAATGGGTAATGTATTCAGTGATAACCAGGTTGTTTGAAAGATTTCAAATTTAGATAATTGTTAGTTTACCTACTTACTAGAATATAGTATCCTGCCATCAAATATAAAATACACTAAAAGATCATTCTTGATATTTTTATCCTTTGGATCATTGGTCATTCTTCTCTCTAGGTCCACACAGGAAAAAAAAAATCTGCCTTCTCTTCCATTAGCTAGCCATTCAAATATTTGACAGTTTCCCTCAGGGCTACGCCCTTTCCCTATCCCCAGTCTCTTCTTACCCAAGATCAAGGTCTCAGGTTCTTTCAATTTCCTCTTATTTGGCATTTCCACTCATTCCTTCTCATCCTGAATTTTATCTTTGGGGCATGTTCCAAATTATAAATGTCTTTCCTAAAATGTGATGCCTAGAAGGAAACTGTCTGATAGAGAGGAAAGAGAAATGGAGTTCTGTTACTTGGGTTCAAATTCTAGCTCTGGTTTCAGGTAGGTGGCTCAGTGGATTTAGATTTACCAAATGAAGATAATATGGTATGTAATAACCTCTAAGGTACCTTCCAACTCTAAATCTATGACCTAATGAATGAAACATAGTACCTGTGGTAAAAAGAGAAGCCCAAGCAGAGATAGGCAGAATATATGTTTTTTTTAATTAATCTATATTAATGTCCCCTATTACTGGCAAGACTAAGCTGATTGGCAATGAGGTACCTCAGTGGATAGAATGCTGGGCCTGAAGTCATGAACACTTAGGTTCCTGAGTTCAAATCTTGCCTCAGATATTCACTACCTGTAGGAACTAGGGAAAGTAACTTAACCTCACTTTCCATATCTGTAAAATGAGCTGGAGAAGGAAATGGAAAATTATTTCATCATTTTTGCCAAGAAAATCCCAAATGGGGACACAAATAGTTGGATACAACTGAACAATAACAATGACATTTATATTGCTAAGGAAGGTCTTCTGGTTCTTTAGTTACTTTCCTAGATTCCATTTTTAAGTTTGTTAATGGTCTTTCCTTTTGGTAAATAGATTGGTCTATAGATTACAGCCATAACTTTCACACATATACACATTTTTATGATATTTTATATCAAGATGATCATTTTATTTTATTTTAAGACATTATACTTTATAGATTTTCTCATTTTAATTTTGGAATAAATAATAATAATGCTTGACTGATTTGGGTTCATAGGATTTAGAACTATATGGGATTTTTGAGGTCATCTTTGTTTGGCTCTCTCATCTTACCTATGATGAAACTGATTCTCAGAGAAACAAAGTTAAATGGCACAATCAGGACTCAAAGCCTGTTCTTTGGACTCCATACCCAGCATTTGTTTTTTAAAGCCCACTCAGCAATTGAAATGGAAGGAATGAAAAGGAACTAATAATTAAACAAAAGGAATAGAAAACCTAAATTGCTCAACCTAAATTGCAGCTGGGTAGCACAGTGGATAGAGTTCTAAGTCTGACGTTCAGAGGGCCTAGGTTCAGATCTGGTCTGAGATACTTCCTAGCTCTGTGACCCTGAACAAGTCACTTAACACCCTTTGCCTAGCCCTTGCCACTCTTCTGCCTTAGAATTGGTATCAATTCTAAGACAAAAGGTAAGGATTTTAGTAAAAAAAGGAAAGAAAAACTCAACGTAAGTACAAATAAATGTAGGAAAGATAATAAACAATGTGAAGGGGGAAAAACTTGTTTTTGTTTTAGAAGTACCTGATGTTTATAGACAGATGTCTGATGAGAGCTGGTGCCACTAGGTCTTATCATCCAGGCCCCAAATCTCCCAGAGGAAAATGTTGGGCCTCCCAGAAGCAGATTATGACTAGATCAAACTATAAGGAAAAATCCACAGACTAAGATGGTGTTGACTGTTAAGAGCGTTAAGCTTCAGCAAAAAGCAATTTAGCATCAATTTGTTGCAATCAGCTGCTAATGAAAGAGAAGTCAAGGTGGCCATAATATGATCAGGATTGCTCAAGTCAGTATCAGTAATCACTCTGTTGCATTCTATATGAGTCACTAGTGATGGAACATGACAACAGAAATCTCTGCCTAGATTGAATTATAGGAATCTGAGTATACCAGTTATCTAATGTAATAGATACTGAGAAAAAATATACAGAGAATGTGCCATGAACTAATTATTCTAATTATGATACCTGGCAAAACAATGAAATTTCTAGTTATGTGATCTCTTTTCTTGACTAAAAGTGAGCATGCCATTTCTACATTCAACTAAAACTAAGGATGTTGGTAATAGGGAATAAATGAAGTCAGAACTCAGTTGTTATTCATGTGTATACATTAATTTAATTCAATTTATTTTCTAATTTTCTGTGTTTAGGTTATGGTCAGTTGCAGTTAACTCTGTTATCTATTCTGAGGTTGCTGTAATGGGACAAATACTAGAATTAGAGTAAACAGATCTGGAATGAAATTCTGAATTTGCCTTTTATTAATTGTGTGAACCTGGGAAAAATCATTCCCTTTCTCTGCTCTCTGGACTCTCAATTTATTCACCGGCAGTTTATTTCTTTTTAAATGTTCCTTTCACTACGTTAATATTAAGAGGGAAAGAACCTATTAAATATACAGTAATTAAATGCCCCTGAATAATTTTGATTAGGTTTGTATTTCTTCCATATATATGAACAGGACAGTTCACAAATTTATATATAATCACATTCCTTCTTCACTTTGAATAGTCCTCATCTCTGGATCATCCCTATTAACAGTACAATATCTGAGAAAAGAGGTACAAAGGATATGAAAATTCCTGGGTTAATAGATGTAGTGATAAGAAAGATTTTTTCACAAATACTTAGAAATAAAATTGATCACTCTTTTTGCCCATTTATTCCCTTATGCCACAAAAGTTTATTACTAATTATAAATACCATGCTCTACTACTGTGGTATAGATCTTATTTTTCTGAATCCTGGGTACCCCACTTCTCAAACATAGGTTACACATCCAAAATAAAATATTGGCCACGAAAAATCTATAGAAAAATGCTCCAAGAAAATGATAACAATTATAGGTTGTACTTAGATGTTTTGCAAGCCAGATTTGGAGGGAAGTTGTTGATTATACACTATCAATATAGTCATTATGTGTACAAATAGAGAAATCACTGATTAAATTATGAAAATAATTTCTTAATAAGAATAATTCTTGATTAGGTTTATTGACCTCATGAACTAAATATTCATGTTCAGCCACATTTTGCATTATGCTAATACATTATATGAAAATTATAGTGTTCACTGGCATACAATAGTAGCGTATCTATTGATGATATAATGTTATAACCTGATTTCCAAGTAAGGAAGGGCAAGTATTTGAATACGAGAGAGAGAGAGAGAGAGAGAGAGAGAGAGAGAGAGAGAGAGAGAGAGAGAGAATAGATAGATAGATAGATAGATAGATAGATAGATAGATATAGATATATAAATAATATACATAGAGCGATAAGTAGATAGATTTTATATAGAAACAAGAGTCCATCTGTTTACAATTGCTTATCAGTGAAAGAATGCTATTTGTCTGAGATCACTCAGTTCCTGGTAGGGTAGTATACACACACAATATTTAAGTCAGATTGGACAATATACAGAACTGAGTGATCTCAGACTATGACATATCATTAATAAGCTACTATATATGTAGGTGTATGCTGTAGCTTCCATATTTATTTATTTCATATTTATTTATATATAATATATAGATCTATAAATACATATGTATGGGTATACATATATAAAAACATGCACATATACAAATACATATGCACATATAAACTTAGCATCAATTTGTTAGCAATCAACTGCTAGTGAAAGAGAAGTTAGAGTGGCCATAATATAATCAGGATGTAAATTTATTTATAACTCAAATTATAATCCATGGTCCTTTCTGGAGACCATAAAATATATAGACCCTTTTGAAGAAATCTGCCTCCCTTTTTGTTCCTACTTAAAGCAAAAATAAAACTTGCAATTTATTGCAAGAATATCTAAAAGTTTTCTGCTTGTAAGCACACTATAGAAAGGTCATCTAATTCTGCTCAGTCATGAAAAGCCTGAAATAATTTAAGTGGTCCAGTCATACCTTTGCTAAAGATGGTTTATACACAAGGGACAAAATTTAAGAGAATTATCCATAAGCCCACCCAATCAAGCCTGGTATATTATTTGTGTTCTTCTACCTCCATCCATAGTTCCTTTTTTTAATTACTTTGTAGCCAAATATTCAAAAGTGGTAAAAAGGATGCCTTTGGAGAAAAATCTGATTGAAAAATAAATGATTGGTCAGTTATATTGCTAGAAGGAAGTATTATGAATCCATATCCCATTGCCTTATTATCCATATCATGTCTAGAGAATGAAAGACCCCAAGCACATTTTTAAAAGATTCTTTATTATCCCAATTACATGTAATAACAATTTTCAAGAAACATTTTCTGAAATTATAAGACTCAAATGATCTCCATCCCTTGCTTCCCTCCCCCTCTTGAATAAAGTAAGCAATCTAACTGCCCCAATCATAGTGAATGGACTCCCAGATTTGAAGGTGACAATGGTCAAGAGTCATATAAAATGGTCAGGAACAGAAGCAAATTTCATTACTGGATTTTTGTTGTTGTTGCTCTTTGTTGTGTCCAACTCTAAGTGACACCATTTTGGATTTTCTAATGAAAGGTAATGAAGTGATTTGCCATTTCCTTCTCCAGCTTATGTGACAAGTGAAGAAACTGAGGCAAACAAGGTTAAGTGATTTGGTTAGGGTTGAACAGCTAGTAAATGTCTTAAGGCCAGATTTGAACTCCTACTGACTCCAGGGCTAGCACTCGATCCACTGCATCACTTCATTGCCTAGTATCAATGGAAAGAGTACGCAAATAGATAAGATCACTGATCCATTTGGGCTTGAATGTGTTGTTGTTATTATAACTTTATAGAACAGATCTGAAAGAGTATAAATCTAGATTTCCATCAGTCATTCCAGAAAGGGATACTTATATATTGCATTAAAATTTTAAAATGTTCTTCTTTATACCTACATGATAACCCTTTGAGCTAACAACTCAAAGTATATACTACCAGTATTATTATTCCCATTTTATAGATAAAGATATAGGCTTAGAAAGATTGAGTTACTTGCCCATAGCCATATAAGATACAAGTGTCAGAGGCAGGATTTAGACCCCCGCATTCATAACTATGAGTCCAACACTCTATTAAACCCTCTGCTGTGGCCTAATATTTGTCTATAGAAAGAATAGTGGCTCAAAGAGAAAAAAGAAAAAATATTTCCAAGGAGTACTCTTTGAATAAATTCATATAATGGGCAAATATTCAAACAACTTTCTTGCTTCATCAATTTTTATTGGCATGTATGCTACAAATCCAAATTGTATTAAAATGAAGAAATTCATGAAAAGTTAAACAAGTAGCCTATTTGTTTTCTTTAGTCAGTATAATTTAAGAGTGGTTAATATTTGATAGGTTAATAATAAATATTTTAATATAGTATATTGCATTCAGTTATGAATACATCAAAAGGAAATACAAAGTAAGCTCTGAAAGATAAACTTTTATTGGGCACATGAAATAGAACATAAAATTTGATGACAATTACCATTTAATCTATTCATGTTTGAAAACGTATTGAAAGAGGACCTCATAACTCAGTTAATTGTTCTGAATTATTAATTGCTCATTTGAGAAGCGATGAGCAAAACTGCTCTTGTTGCGAAAACGTGTCTTGCTCAGCAACCTTAACCTCTGTGTCATTGGCTTCAAAAAGGGACGGGGATGAGAGAACAGACACTCAAACTTAAGCCCAACAAAGGCAGAAAACATCTTGTGAAGAGGTTAATTTAAATGGAAATCAAATAATAATCATCAGACTTAATTAGACTTGAAAAGATCCTACTCTTTAAGTTAATCAAAAGGTTTTTAATGCTTTCTCTCAAGTCAATGGTTCCAAGAGAAAAGTTTTCTTAATTCCTTGCAACAGCACCCAACAATGTGCCAGCCTGAAAACTTAAAATGACATATGTGAACATTGCCCAGAAAATATTAAATACTCAGCTTATCAATCAAATACATGATCATTTGAAACTTCTTGGAATTATATGAATTCAGATATGGCAGGATATTTGTAAATCTCTTGCTTCATTTCCTTCATATTCTCAAAAAGGAAATGGAGACCCAAAATGTATTTTCCCTACATTAAACAGCTAGCTAGTTGGAGAGCAAAGACTAGGACCAAGGTTTCCTTGTTATTAATCTGAACTCTTTCATGGACATTGTTTCCTGTGGAGATCAGAGTGATTGATAATTATATTAATTCATATGAATCTAGTTTTTAAAGAACACTCATTTCTTTCTAATTTTTATAGAATTGTTAAAATTTCCTCCCACTATTCTATAAAGATATAATCTCTCAGAATATTAGTTGAATTAAAATTAACTTAATATAGTATATGACTATGTACATATATATATATATATATATATATAATTTTGAATATATAGGGAACAGATAGGTGGCTCAATGGATAGAGAACTGAGCCTGGAGTTAGGAAGATTCATATTCTTGAGTTCAAATCCAACCTCAGACACTAGCTGTATAAGTCCTTTAACCTTATTTGCCTCAGTGTCCTCATCTGTCAAATGAGCTAGAGAAAGAAATGGCAAATCACTCCAGTGTCTTTGCCAAGAAGACCCCAAATGGGATCATGAAGAGTTGGACACAACTGAAAACCAACTGAAAATAATTAACTTAAATAATGCCATTACTCAAAAGCAGTTCCACAGATAAATTTAATATGATGGTTCAGTTCCACATACCTAGTTCTGGATTTTACATTACAGAAGGCACATTAACAAGCTGGAATCAGTTTGGTTGGAGGTAATCAGGATGTGAGGGGGGCAGCTGAGTAGCTCAGTGGATTGAGAGCCAGGCTTAGAGACCGGAGTTCCTAGGTTCAAATCTGGCCTCAGACACTCCCCAGCTGTGTGATCCTGGGCAAGTCACTTGACCCCCATTGCCTAGCCCTGACTACCCTTCTCCCTTGGAGCCAATGCATAGTATTGACTCCAAGAAGGAAGGTGAGGGTTTAAAAAAAAAAGGATGTGAGGGGACTAAAAACTTTGAGATAAATTAGAAGTTCAGTTGGAAAAAAAAAAAAACAAGAGCTCTTTTCTCTGCAGAAAAATAAACTTGTGGGTATTATACCAGAAAATACCTGAAGTATTTGTAGAGAAATTTAGTTTTTTCTGTTTTACCCTACAGGGCAAATTTAAGTGCCAATGGTTAGACATTACAAGGAGAAAGATTTATTTTTTATTAGACATCAAAAATCTACCTACCATTAAAACTATTTAAGAACATAATAGGCCTCCTCAAGGGGCAACAAGTGTACCATTATTGGAGGTCTTGAAATGATCATTGGATATATATTTAAATAGCACTAGTGTGAATGTACTCACTAACTATAGAACCATTAGCGAACTTATGGCACACATGCCAGAGGAGACTGCTTCCCTCCCCCTCTCCCTTATGCCTGTGGACATTTTTCACATCACCCTCCTCTCTGCCCAGCAGCCCAATGGGAGCATTTCCTCCATCCCCTGTCAGGTTAAGAGGTCAGGCTCCCATGCTGTGTGAGGGTTGCAGTCTGGGCACTTAGTCTCAAAAAGGTTTGCCCATAACTGCCTTGGAGGGAGTCCCTTTATTTTCAGATAAATTTAATTGTCAGAAATTTTATTTCATTACCAGTTGATATTGGTAGCTATTTATGGGGGAGTCCCACACCCACCTTGTTGGTTTGAACATGACCAGCTCAGGTAGAAGTGTTAATTGCATGACATAATTCCCTATGGTTTCTGAAGAGTCCAACACCTCAATCTTGCCACTCTGTTTCTTATTATGATATAGTTGCTGCAGCCAACTCAAACACTAGTAAAATTTTCAGGATGCATATTTATGTCTTAGAAACTGGCAAATTCCCCCAAACTAGTGCTTAATTTGTTATTTTATTGATTGTCTATGTGTAGTACTGTGATGGAGAAAATGTTAATACCCCTTAAACTTAAAAGGGAGTCCAAAAAAGTGTATGGGTCCAACAATATATGGATTTGTGGATCTACCAATGACTGAGCTACAAACCATTAACTAACTTTGCTGTCTTTTTAAAATATGTTATTTCCATGGTTCCTAGTAACTAGACCTTGAATTGGTTCACCATGGAAGCAGAAACACATACTGAAATTCTCCATATAGCACTTTACTTTTAATATTGAAAAATATGCATAGTATTTACTAATCAGAAGATAATGAAAAATAATAATTTACTGAGTAATTGTAAGCCTGTAGCTCTTTTAGACTCTGACAGTATCCTCAGAGAGCAACTGACCCATCACAAAGCAAGTTAAATGGAGTTAGCAGCAAGACTAAGTAAAAAGTTATACTGTCATTAGTGCTAGATTTTTATTCAGGCCATGTATACCAACTATAGGTGTACTTCAAAGCTCTATGTTGGATCCTCTTCTGTTCTTCCTCCATACTTTTCTGTTTGGTGATATCAGTTCCTATATGGAATAAGCATCTCTTTGTTGATGATTCTCAGGACTGTCTGTCCAGGCCTAATCTTTTTTCCAATCTCCCCTCTCCAGATTCTCTTGGGCTTTTTGAACTTAATACTCCAGAGACACCTTAAATTCAACATGTCCCAAACTAAATTCATCATCTTTTCCCAAAATATCCTCCTCTCTTCCTCAATTTCCTACTTATGTTAAGAGTACCACCATCCTCTGGGTCTCCTAGGCTTCTAACCTTGGTGTCGTCCTCAACTTCTCACTCTCTACCACTCCATATCCAATCAGTTATCAAAACTGATTATTTCTGCCTTCATAATAGCTCTCATATATACTCCATTTTCTCCTCTGACATGGCCATCACCTTTATTCAGCCCCTCATTACTTCATTCCTGAATTATTGCAATAGCGTGCTCATTGATCTCCATGATACAGGCCATTCAACTATCCAATTGATTTTCCTTAAGTGTACTTCTAACCATATTACCCCTGTGTTAAAATTATATCTTGTTCTGATCCCTCTGATTACCCTCCCTTCTAGTTATTATAGGAAGTATATTTATAAGTAGCCAGTAAAAATGGGGGGGTGGGGGGAGGGGATATTGCAAAAAGGAACCTGTACTCCAAAGGGCAAGTCATGTACAAACTGTCCCAAAGATCAAGGAAGCATAATTTGCAAATTGTTTCATATAGTAACCAAAACTCACATCCTGGTGGTATGTGATGAACCAGCAGAAACAATAGATGCTGCTATTTGAGACTTTTTGTCCTTTGATAAGTAAAACTCAGAAGTTCCAGACATCCACAATAAGATCTGTAGAACAAAATGAGCCAATTGTTTTGAGATGATCTAGACATGTTAACTTTAGTTTTACTGACAAATTTCAAATTATTTAAATATGTTAATGAACTAACCCCTAGTTAGGATAGATTAGAGTTGGTCTATTCCTCCTCACCAAAAACAAACAAAAACAAAAAAAAAAAACCCAACTATAAAAATGCTCAAACTCCAGCCCCCAAGCAGCACTCTTCCATGTCAGTGCTCTTCCTCTTACCCTTCACTCTCCCCCTCTTCCTCTATTTTCCTCCCCCTCCTCCCCAATCTCCTATTTTTCCTCTTCCTCCTTTCTTCTTCTTTTTTCTTCCCCTCTGTCTTAGACTCAATACTAAATATTGGTTCCAAGGCAGAAATATTATAAAGGCAAGGCAATTAGAGATAGGAAACTCACCTAGGGTCGCATGGCTATATTATCTCATGTCAGATTTGAACTAAAGTCCTCCCATCTCCAGGCCTGATTTTCTACCCTCTGAGCCACCTAACTGCCTTGATGCTAGTATTTTTAATTTTTTTTTGAAAATATAATATGAAACACAACAAAATATAACATGATTTGTTATAGATATGTAATAAATTACAATATGCCTATCCAAAAAAATAAAACACTTCTCACAATAGCTATGTCCAAAAATACATATCTCATTTCCCCCCTTCGCTTACACCCCAACCACCATCCCCAAAAGGCAAGTAATATAATATAAGTAGTACATATATTTTAATATAATACATATTTCCTTGTTTATCTTCTCATGAAAGAAGACAAATATTGCTTACACTAGAGAAAAAGTCACAGAGGCAATAAAGTAAAGAATGGGATGTTTCAATCTACATTCAGACTCCATTTGTTTCTTCAATGGCAATGGATATCCTTTCTCACCATGAGTCAGCTGGAGTTGTCCTAGATTCTTGCCTTTTTTAATAATAGCTAAGTCATTCACAGTTGATTGTCACACATTATTATTGTTATTATGTAAAGCATTCTCCTGGTTCTTCTCACTTCACTTTGCAACACTATGTATCAGTCATTTCAAGTTTTTTGTGATCATCTTATTGGTCATTTTTCCTTGATCACCTTGGGAAATAAACTTAATAATGGTATTACTGGTTTTATAACTAAGTATAATTTTAGATTTCTCAACAAAATGATTGGATCAGTTCACAGTTCCAGTAACAATGTATTAGTGTCCCTGTTTTTCCACCTCCCATCCAGCATTTGTCATTTTGCCCTTTTATCATTTTAGACTATCAGATAGGTGATTTTCATTTCCAAGAGTTGTTTTCATTTGCATTTCTCTAATCAATAATGAATTAGAACCTTTTTTCATAAAGTTATATATAGTTTTGATTTCTTCATCAAAAAACTGTTTATATCTTTTGACCACTAATCAATTGGGGAATGGCTCATATTCTTATATCTTTGATAAATATTTTAGACATGAGAAAACTGAGAAACTACAATTTTTTTTGCCAAACATTGCTTTCCTTCTAATCTTGATTGCATTAATTTTATATGCAAGAATTTTACATTAAATATATTCAAAATTATCTATTTTACATTTCACAATGCTTTCTATCTCTTATTTATTCATTAATTCTTTTCCTGTTCATAAATTTGATAGGTAATAGGCTCCCTATTCTTCTAATTTATTCATAATATGTCCCTTTATACCCAAGTTGTGTTTCCACTTTGATCTTTTGTTGGTAAGTGGTGTAGATATTGGTCTATATCTAGTTTCTGCCAAATTGTTTTCCAGTTTTACCAACAATGCTAAATAGTGAATTCTTATTCCAGAAACTTGGATCTTTATCTTTCTCAGACACAAGATTACTATATTGTTCTACAACTGTTTGTTCTTTATTTGTTCCACTGATCTCCAGTACCAGCTAGTTTTGATAATTACTGTTTTATAGTATAGTTTGAAAACTGATACTCCTAAACTTCCTTCCTTAACATTTTCCCAATACTTTCTTTAATATTCTTGGCCTTTTTTTTCAAATAATTTTTGATTTTTTAGGTAAAAAATTTTTTTTTGGTAACTTAGTGTTACCAAAAGACCTTAAAAAAAAGTCCTTAAAGTACTTTGTGTCATTGTGCTAAGTGCTGGGAATATAAATACAAGCTGAAAGACTGCCCCTGCCCTCATGGAATTTACATTTTGATGAGGGAAGACTATATATAAAAAAGTTGCAGAAAAGGGAAGAGCAAAGTACCCAGAACTGGGCCTGAGAGAGAAAAAGTGCAATTTGGAGATTTTTATTACTTTTGCTGAAATTCTTCCCCCCCTCCCACATTTTCATTACAAAAGATGATTCCTTAGGAAGAGGAAGGGGAGGAATACATTTATAATTTTAAAAAAAGATGATTTAAAAACAAAGATCTTAATAACACTTATTATTTAAACCATGGAGCCCAAAATCGCTTAATACTACCAACATTGTCTGACTATGCATGACAATCATTTCTCTTGTTCTTAACACTAATTCTGTTGAAAGATGGAATATTGAAACTAGTGTAGGTGTCAGAAAATCCAAAATAAAATCATTTACTACATCTTTTTTTACTCTAGTCAAAGAGTGCTGTATTCCTTACTATCCCTATCTAAAAATAGGAATAATATTTGTATTCCCTGTTTTATAAAGTTGTAGGATAAATGGTTTGTCAACTTAAAATTTTATCAAATTCTGAGTTACTCATGCAACTAAGATCTAAGCCTATACATTACTGATCTGCATCAGAAAAGAAGATTTTCAGAGCATTTCTTCCTATTGATGGAGTCAGAGTTCTGAAAAAAAAAAAGAAAATTTTATTAAGATCTTTTGGATGTCATATCACATTGCTGACATATCTAGATTTCCTAGGGATTTTTCATCACTACCCATTCTGTACTTTTATTTTTTTAAAACAAAAATAGGACTTTAAATTATCTCTATAGTTCTCTAATGTATTTATGATCTTATCAATGTAAATTTTGCCTCCAGGAATTAAAAAAAAACTATCCATTTATGATTGTCCATTTATGTTACCCTTGTCTGTTCCTTTCCATATATTTTCCAGGAAGACTCACCCACAGTCTAAGGGCCTTTCTCAAGTTCTACTGACATTGCAAGTATACAAATAGAGTATGTAGAGACAGCTATATGGTATAAATGATAGAGTGCTGGGCCTACAGCCAGGAAGATTTTAGTTCAAATCCAGTTTCAGACACTTAGTAGCTATGCAATATTGGAAAAGTCACTTTTCTGCCTCAGTATCTTTAACTGGAAAATGGGAATAATAACAGCATGTACATCAAAAGATCATTTTGAGGATCTAATTAATATTTATAAAGTGCTAAGCATAGTGTCTGCCATATAATAGGCCCTCAACAAATGCCTGTACATTTCTCCTTCTTTGTAAACATATTTTTTTTATCAGTGTGGCCAGGGTATTATATTAGTTTACCTTTAAGGCCCCTTGTATTTTGTATTTATCCACTATTATGCATTATTATTTTATAGTATTTATCCACTATTTGCATTATTATTTTAAATCTGGGGAAATGAATCAAAAAACTAGATTCAGGAAATGTGGGCTCTGAAGGAACTGAAAAAGATTGTCTCTGAAGTCTCATAGGTTTAAAATACCATCATTTAATGATTCAGTGTTTGGCTCCTATAATTCAATGATCCCAAGATATAATGATTGGTTAATACTGGGCATCCCAAGTTCTAGAGTTGAAAATGAGGAGTTTTAATTAGCACCAAGGAAATGGAACCAAATCTTAGGATTCAAATAATTTAGAAGGAAGTAATCCTGAGATCTTGTGTGACCTAATGAAGATTAAGTAAATAGCTTATTTAAAAGCCCTCTATTCCTTCTCAGAAATCAATATCATATGCTCATCCTTAAGATATGGGAGTGGAAAGGGAACCTTCAAAAAGAGGAATGCCTTTTTATTAGCTAAACCCAAGGTTTTGCTGTTTAGTATGAGCAGTCCAACTACCTTATAATTGATTTTTCAGAAAAAAAATGAAAACTTAAGCCACTTTGGCTTCCTTTATGTTTATCCCATAATTAGCTTTATTGCACATTTCCTTTATCTCATATTATGGTAACTTTTGTTTTTAATTCATTTATTCTTTTTTATTCTTTTGCTTAAGTATTGTTTTTTAATATTTTAACTAGAATTTATTTTTAAATTGATTAGCATTTTTCTTCCTTGCACCTCCATTTTCCTAATTAAGAAAAATAAAAAGGAAAACCAAAATGTTTGTGACAAATATGAACATTTAAAGAACTCAGTATTCAGAATGAAACATATTTTTAGACATGAGTAAGTATTTCCTTAAAAAATGTGTGTACAGGTGCACAGTTGTGTATAAAATAAAAGGTACAAGGAAATAGATTTTCTTTATCTTCTAATGACTACTCTATTTTTCTCTTTTGATTATGTTCAGTTATACTGAAACTACAATATTTTTTAACCTTACCCAAGAATGACGAAAAGAGCAAAGCCCCCTTAAGGAACAAGAAATGCATCTTTAGATCATAATAGAGAGAGGGATTTCAAATTTAGTATTTATATCCTAATTTAGATTGATGACTTATTATATAAAATTGACTACAGTAAATTAACTTAAAAATATTCATTGATCCTCCACTATATGTCTAGTGCTGTGCTAATAGTGAGACATAAAAGTGTAACTAACACACAAACTTTTCCATTTACCTGGGGACCATATTAGCATATATGAAATAACTAGAAAATAATACAAGATGCATACTGAATTGTTTGGTTGTGTGATATAGCCTTAAATGTTGGTTGATTTAAGAGGTGAAGGAGTTGATTGGGAGCCAAAAGTAGTCAGGAGATAATTCATGGAAAATGTGAGAAAAGATATGGACTTTGAAGGATGTTTAGAATTTCAATAATCAGTATTCTTCATTTTTGGTATACTTATGTCCCAATCAGTTGAGGTAGAAGTGTGTGTGTGTGCGTGTTTTGTTTGTGCATGTATTAAGGAGTGGGAGAATAGTCAAGATTTGACTTAATATAAGCATGTTATATTTTATAGTTTGCAAATTGGAATATAAATAAAGGTCTTTCAGGCAAGCCTTTATCCATAACCAAGTTTGACTTCAGCACAGTAGAACTTAGTTAATTTTATTTATAGTTCACTCTGTCAATTTTAGGAAGTTCTAATCTTAGAGATGGGCTTGTGATCCTTTCAATAATAACCAGGTCTTAAAATATGAGGATCCCTGAAAAATCCAAAAAGCTAGACTGTTCCAATACTTGAATACTAACCATTCATTTAGAATTCATTTTTGAGGAAGATCATCCATCAAGTAGCCATCAAATCTTTCTGTTTAACTATATTCTAATTTCTAAAAGGTCTGAGAGCTCACATGCAAGAAATATATCCTGTTATATTATTTTTTAAAGATGGAGGGAGAAAAAGAATACCTATAGACCGCCACAGAAAATCACCCCATAGAATGTTCTAATCCTAGTAAGCTCGGGCCATCATGCCTTTTGTTTTCTTCCCTCAGAGGAGAGAAAATTATTTTTTTAGCAGAACAGAGAACTGAACTGACTTTTTTAACATAAAAAACTACAATTTTTTCCACAGAAAAAGAGAAAAAAATTTAGGAGCAACAATTTCACCACAACACATTGCCCTTAAAGAACACTGTCTAAATTTTCACATTTAGCAAATAATCATTGAAGCTACAGAGAGGCCAAGTTTCTATTGCTCCCTTGATGAGCAATGCCATTGTATAGGATTAAAGTACTATTGGCTGGCAACTTCCAGGGGAAAGGAAGATTCACTGAAATCAGACTAATGAGGAAATACTGAACAAAGACCATTTAGTCTGTGGGTATCATTATGTGTTACTACCATGTTACCCTCAATTGACACTCATATTATTTTTATGTGTTCAGTTTGAGTGCATTTGTAATGAGATCCACAATGGAAGTTAAAAACAATCTGAGAAGAGATTATGGGTTGCAGGAGTCCATTCTGAAGCTACAACAAGGGTATAATTTAATGCGAGTATTACATATAGAAAGTTAAGTCCTGAGACCTCATCAAGTAATCATCAGACAGCTAATGGCATCCCATTCCTGTTATACTGAAATGGCTTCAGAAACAGAAGGTACAAGGATGATGTTCCCTGCCCCCAAGTCCTTTAGAGCCTTTAGAGTGGTCTGTGAGAAGATCTCTTGTGTAGTTTGTTATAGGCTGCGATGACTCCAGCTCTTACAATATCAAGACCAGGCAGTAATATATTCCCAACTTTACACTTGGGTTGAGAGTTGAGATGGGACAGGGAGGGAACTGAAAGGCTTTGCGTTACTTACAAGGTAAAAGACAATCCCTGTTTTTCCATGACTCCATGCCTTGAGGGAGTCAGGCAAGTTTTGTTATTGTGGAAGAGAGCCGAAGTTGTCCAGATAAAGAACCTTGAATATAACCTTCCATTTTCTTTGCTTCTAGAATGACTGTGTGATCCTCAAAGTCTCAAATCCTTTTTGACTCAGTTTCCTCATTAGTAAAATGATATTTACATGAACTACCTCATAGCTAATTGTTGTGAGGAAAATATTCTTCATAATTCTTAAATACTACTATTAGTTAAAATAAACAACATCATTGCTGTTACCATTGGTTGCCCAAACTTGATTCAGTAAGAAGTGACAGTTAGCCAATATCGACAATTAATATAATGGGAGGCAGAATAAGAAATAAAAATATTTACTAATTTTCTAATGAACCAGTAAACTTCTGCTTTTATTTTTTTCCTTTTACTCTAGAGAATTAGGAAAGTAAAGTATTAATTCCTGTCTACAATTTCATTTTGAAACAAACTGTCCAAAGGGAATCTGTAAACACATTCTATTTTAAGAGGAAAACTAATCCATTGAGAATCTGATGTTTTCCTCAACAATAAGAGTAGACTCCTTTTGTACCTCCGTCAAATAGAAACCACTGGTTTTAAAAAAGATATTTGGAAACAGCTAGAGATCATAACAGAAACCCCTCTGGATAGCTCCATTGGCACAGTGAAAACCTTATTTTTTGTTGTCTTGTTTCTATTTTTTAATAGCACCCTTAAATATCTTCCTCCCGATTTTCAAGAAACTGAGGGTAAGATAAACACAACAAAGGACAAATAAGAAAGAAATCAGGGATTCTGGGTAATGTGGTTGATAGAGGGACAGTCTCAGGGTCAAGATGCTCTGACTTCAGGTTCCACCTCTGATACATAGTAGTACATTTGTAAGTCTGAGCAAGTCATGTAGCCTCTTGATGTCCTCTCCAAAATGCCCTTGGGATACAAGATGTAGAATGGTTTCTGGTCTGCACTGGCAGAGAGAGTTATCTATACTGATGAAATCTCGAGTCAGAACCAAGAAACAGGAAATAAAAATATAGCTCTAAACTGAATATTATACAAACTAGGACTAACAGATATATAGAGAAGACTCGATGCCATAAGCAAAGACTTTATCTTTTATTCCAGAATTAAAAATGCTTACTCAAAAAAAAATCACCATATGCCTATGTAGGGGCATGAAGAAGAGACTGTCAAATATAGAAAAGCAAATATTCGATAAGCTACATTTATAGACCCAAACTGGTAATAAATAATGGAGCACTGAATTAAAGGCATAGGTCCACAAGGCAAATATGAAAATTACTGCAATGATAAATTAATCCAAGAGAGTTTTTAAAATTAAATAACCAAATTGACAAACTATTGGCAAATGTGCGTGTGTATACATAAAGAGAAATATGGGGGTGGGGGGAGTGAGGACAACACTGAACATGAAAGGAGACCATGCCAGAGGCAAAAGAAATAAAATTAATAGAGATTACTAGACTGAGCCTGTTGCTAATAAATTTGTGAACCTAAAAGAAATATAGACTATCTACAATGCATTAATCCTGGAAAACTAATAGAAATAGTTCCAAGCATCCATGAAGGGTGAAGTCAGTTAGTATGCTAAAATTAGGAGTTTGGCCATGGTGATATAACCTATCACCAAAATGGAGAGAGCTGGAGTCAGAAAACCTGGGTTCAAATATGACCTCTGACACCTTACACATATCACCTTGGGCAAGTCACAACCTCTCTAGATCTCAGATTCATAATCTCTAAAATGATTGATTTGCATGGCTTGGCCTCTGAGGTTTTTTCCAGTTCTAGAGCTGTGATTCTAATCCTTTATAAGATAAATACACATCATGCCACATAGCCTTAAGAAGGCCATCTGCTGTAGACAAAGCATGAGGAGAAAGAAAGGAAAAGGATAACAATTCTCTCCCTTATGACCTCATTATCCCCGGCAACCAGTATTGATTGAGCCGAATCCGAGGACCGCATTCATTTGCTTCTTTCTAGCGTCAACAACCTGCCCATCTTCTTATACTTTAGCAAGATGTATATGCCCTAGGAGTCCTCTCAGCCTCCCAGCTTCATGAAGTCATAACAAAAACTTGGCAAGGACCAACGACAGACCCTGTCACAGTATATTTAGTACTCAGCGAGAGACCTCTCTTCTCGGCATGTACTTAGTCCTAGTTTGTTAACAAAAGGAATCAGTTCCTATCCCGGAGCATACAAACCATGGCCATTGGACCAAAGAGAAATGGTTATTTTGGCGCACCGCACCACAGACACATGTGATAAAAAGTAAATTATAGTTCATATGTATGTAGAAATGCTTAGAATTTTTTAAAACGTTTTTCTCACAATGACTTCATGAGATAGATAGAAGAATGATCATCACTGTTTTGCAGATGAAAAATCAGTCTTAAATAAGTTCAAATATATCTATAAGGCAATGAGTGTTTGTGATGCCCCTACTATGTGTCAAGCAGTGAGGATACAAAGACATAAATGGAAGAGTAAGTTCCCTTAAAGAGCTTATATTCTGCAGAAGATAATATGTATACAAATAAATTTGAACTGCAGAAGTTCATACAAAATAAATACATGGTAACTTTTGGTAGGAAGACTGACTGGGAAGATCAGGAGAGACTTTGTGTATGAGGCAGTGCCCGGGTTCAGCTTGTAAAATAATTGGGAATTCTGTGAGGCAAAAATAAGAGAGGAATACTTCCACGTGGGGGACAATCTTGTTGAAATTAGGATGCACAGCCAAGTTTCTTTATTTCAGATCCAGTGTTCTTTTGAGAAACAGATGATGCAATAAAAAAATAAGACTTGTACTTGGACTCAGAAACCCTGGGGTGGACACTGACTCAGTCACTTAATAATCCAGAATAATTATAATAATAAGCCTACTATGTGCTAGTCTTTGTGCTAAGTATTTTAAAACATTATTTCAGGGCAGCGATTAGATACAGAGCTAGAGCTGAAGATGGGAGGTCCTGGGTTCAACTCCAGTCTCCGACACTTCTTAACTCTATGCCCCTGGACAAGTCACTTAATCTCATTTGCCTAGCCTTATCACTCTTCTGCTTTAGAACTGATACTTAGTTTCAGTTCTAAGACAGAGGACAAAGATTTAAAAAAATTTAAGAATAAGGATAAAAAAAACCTTGAATTTAGACTCAAAAGCCTGGAGTGTACATTATTCATCAGCTACTTAGCAAATGCGCAATCCTGAATAATAATATTATATGCCATTCACTGTGTGAAGTGCTATAAAATATCTTATTTTGTCCTGAACAAAATGAGAGGTATTATTATTATTATCCCCATTTTATAATTGAGGAGACTGAGGCAAACAGAGGTTAAATGACTTGCCCAAGGATACATAGCTAATAAGAATATGAAACTGGATTAGAAAAAAGAGGTCTTCCTGACTCTAGGCTCAGCACTCTATCCACTGTGTCACTTAGCTGCTTCTATAAATTAATCCTTCTTGAGCCTCAGTTTCTCTATTTGTGAAACAGAGAAAATCACATCTGGGCCACAGATCTCTGAGAGTTTCTGTGATGAAAATGCATTATAATCTAATTGATATATTAGTGTAAAGTATTTTAATTTCTTCCACTATCCTATACTTTCTAACCCAGGTTCTTTGGTGGGGTCCAGACCTAAAAGAAGTTAAGATAGACCAAAGAACACTTATAGTTTAATATTTTAGTAAATTTATTTATGTTATTTGATACAAAACTATACATTGCATAACCAATGATCAATTGTAGTTTAAACTCTTTTAAGTTACCATGGACAAGCCACCTGACTTCTAGAGGACTCAGTTTCCTAAGCTTCAAAATATGTCTTGGATTTTATAATCTCCCTTCCAACTCTAAATTAAAAAAAAAAAAAGTTGGGGGGCAGCTGGGTTGCTCAGTGGATTGAGAGCCAGGCTCAGAGACAGGAGGTCCTGGGTTCAAATTTGATCTCAGACACTTCCTAGCTATATGACTGGGATAGTCACTTGACCCCCATTGCCTAGCCTGTACCACTCTTCTTCCTTGGAACCAAAGTGTTGATTCCAAGATGGAAGGTAAGGGTTGTTAAATAAACAAACAAATAAATGAATGAATTTTTAAAAGAAATCTTATTTCACAAAACAAGAAACAAATATGAGCTCATTAAGCAGATGTGAATTAAATCTACACAAAGCAAGGATGCATGCAGAGGTCAAAATTGTACAAGTGTTTTGCTTGCTAGTAGTGGATGATGGGGGATGTTGGACCAGACTTATGATTTCCTTGCTATGGGCAATTTCTGATGGGGAAACTCCCTCTGCCAATGTAGATCTATACCTACTCTGAAAATTATACTGAGAGTGGTCAAGGACACTTAGAATTTCAGTGAAATGACTTGCCTAGGGTCACGTAGCTGATAGGTTTCAGATGTAGGACTTAAAGTCATATCTACCTAATTCCAAGAGTGGCTCTCTACTCATATCAGTACATTCCAGTCAACATGGTCATAATTAGTATGGACAGATCCAATTATAGCTTACCAAATAAAATGTTCTGGGTAGGATTTAAGGCTTCCTGTAATTTGCCTCTAATGTACCTCTCTAAACTTATTTCACTGTTCCTCACTTCATACACCCTATATTTCTGCCAAACATGTTATTTTATCTCAACCTGATTTTTCTTCTCATAGACTATTCCCAGGAGTTTACCTACTGAAATCCTCTTTCTTCAAGGCAAAACTCAGATGCCACCTAGTTTCTGAAAGACTTCCCTGATCTTTAACTAGAAACAATTCCTTCCTCCTCCAATCCTGTTGACAACTTTCATACTTATAATATGTTCTAATAATATTCTAATTTGCATTATGGTTATTTCTGTCTCATTCTTCAACACACATTAACATACACACATACACACCTTTCATGTACACTTGATTTTAAACTCTAGGGATCAATTAGTACGGCATTTGACTCATTTTCATCTGATTTCATTGCCAAGCATCTGTAACATACCTACTATGTCATCCTACAAACTTTTGACACAAATACAAAGAATGTAATAGTTCTCTATCTCCAGTATTTTGCACATTAGCATATAATTCCTTCAGCAAACACTGTTGAAGGCTTTGCAATAGGGATAAAGTATACAATAAGCCCAAAGTTAAAAATCCCTGCCCTCTAAGAGCTTATAATCTAAATGAGGCCATATCTACTGTGTAAACGCTTAAAAATATCTATTGAATAGGATCAATATCATCATGGTCCATAAACATTTACCGTGCATTCGCCATGGGCAGATAAGCTACTGGAGGCTCTCTAATACATTATGATATATTCATACGAGAAATCAGATGGGAGAAGTTCAAAGAAATGGAGATAAACTGTTCCCTGTCATGTGTCTAGAGTACATTTTTTTAAATTGAAGAGAAGCATAAAAAGACCACCACTCATGATACTTTTCAACTGCCTCAGGAGGCAGTGGGCTCATTAGGGATTTTCAAGCAAAGACTAGTTTGATATGTGCCAGTTATGTTGGAGGGTAAAGGAGTACTCAAAGTCTCTTTCAACTCTGAGGTTCTGGTTCGTTGTGTTTTGGGGATTCTAACTGTAATTAGTCCTCTGACCTTCCTCTTCCTGATCGAAGCTGGATATATCTCCCTCTCAGGTTCTGAGGTTTGCCGGCTGAGGATATCCTTCAAAGAGTGGGCAGACTTTCTTGATAACCTGGGTTCCTCCACCTTTACATGCAAATATGGCATTCCTGCTTCCTGAGTCCTAGTATCAGCCTACTGCTAGACTAACTTGAATTAACTAGTTGCAAACCTTAGCACATATTCTAAGCTAGGAGTGCTAGTCATTTGCTTTCCTAACTTTGAGAGACTTCAAAGATAAGAGCCTCTAATTTCCTTTCCTCAAAATGAAAGAACAAAGCTGAGGCAAAGAACTAAGGCCCATATTTTCTAAGGAGAAAAGCCCAAGCAATCTTCCCTTAACAACATTATGTCTCAATAGAATGCCACTAGACTAGAAGATTCAAAATCAAAAGAAAGATCAAAAGTTTACCAAAAGTAAATAGCGTCTTTTGAATTCATCCCCTTCCAATTCTGGCTATACAGTTGTAGCCAATCAAAGATAATCCTGTTCTCTATATGGTAAAGAGACCTCAACTGGTTCCAGAATCTCTATGCATCCACATGAAAATTATATCAATGGGGCATTCATAAGAATTGGGATCGCTGACCAGTAACCCATTACATGCACCATGTGCTCCAGCTTCAAGTTGGCTCAGGGTGAGAGGAAGCCAGATACCTATTATGTAACTATTACTCAAATATTATCTTAGGACTGGACCTGTGATTCCATTAGTGTAGTAAACAATTGAATGAGAAAACTTCCTCATCCAAGATTAGTACCTCTTTTGGAGTTAATAGTCTCAGAGAATTAGCTGGGAACACTGACAAGTGGTGATAGCCAGTATATTTCAGAAGCAGGACTTGAATTCAGGTCTTCCTATTCAATTCATTGATAAAATTCCTAAAACAAAACAGGTCTGAGTATCCTGAAGATACCTGAAGCATTCCACCGAAGACCCTCTTTGTTAACATCAAACTGTTAGTCTTTACTCTATGGGTTCAGGCTTTTAATAAGCTTGTAACTACCCAATTATACTATCCTTTATTCTAAAAAATTCTAGTATTTCCAAAAGAATAAAATGAAATACTTTGTCAAATTCTCTTCTAAAATGAAGACAAATTATGGCTATGGTATTTCCTAAGAGCCTCGTGGGCACAGTGCAGGGGACACTTTAGAATCAGAGTATGTGAGTCCATTTTCAGTCTCTACTGAATTAACACCTCTTTGATCTTAGAGAAGTCATTGAACTTCCTTTGGCCTTAGTTCTCTCATTGGTAAAATGGAATATTAGACTAGATGGCCTCTAAGTCTGAAGACATATATCTTTTTTAAAAAAATGTAATTACATATAAAAGAAGGCTAATCTGTTATGACCCTTTCTTACTGTCCATAATGAAGCCATGTTGCATCTTTGCTGTCAATGTTCATTTTCCTAGATTTTCACTAGCTGTTCTTTTAATAATATTCTATCATTTTTTCAGGCTATGAATCCAAGCTCACTCACCTGTTGTCATTTTAGGATCCCATCACATCATCTCCCTTTTTTAAAAAGTGAAACAACATTTGCCATTTACTAATCCTCTGATCTTCTCCCTTTCTTTGCTTTCAAAAATAGTTATACATATTGGGTCTTTTAGGATCCTGGGATGTAGTTCATCTAAGTCAGGTGACTTAAACTTATTAAGAGCCAGTAAGTGCTCTCTTGTTACCTCTCTATCTCTCTATCTCTACTACTTTCCTTCTCTGTCTTTTTATATCTCTGCCTCTTCCCCTCCCTGTCTCTGTCTCTTTGTCTCTTCATCTCTGTCTGTCTCTCTTTATATATATATAAATATTATATTATATATTAATTATAAAATATATATGTATATAGATATATAAATCTGAACTTCCCTGTCTCTGTCTCTCTTCCTACTTATCTGTATATCTATATCTATCTATTGATATATATATATCTTTCTATATCTATCTCAATATGAAAAGAGAATATGAGAGAGGCAGCAAGAGAGAGAGAGAAATGAAAGAAAATAATGAGAGATATCTCAGGTATCATTTCCCTCTTAGTCACTTGTGTCCTTTCCTTTCCAATCCCCAAATCATCTTCAATTGGAAAGCAAATAATAGCCAAGTTGATTGAGCTGAGCAGATCTGGATATCCCTGCCAACAATCATCATTTTTCCATTCACTTGAGCAGCTATTCTCCCACTTCCTTAATATTGCCCTTTTCAGTGATGAAGTATTAATACGTGTAGATGCCTCAGTAAAGCTATAATGTCGTTAAAGTGGTTATTTCCTCCAGTGGTCCAGAGGGAGATATAGCCAGCTTCAATCAGGAAGAGGAAGGTCAGAGGACTAACTATAGTTAGAATCCCCAAAGCACAACGAAACAGAACCTCAGAGTTGAAAGAGACTTTGAGTACCCATTTACCCTCCAACATAACTGGCACATATCAATCTAGTCTTTGCTTGAAAATCTCTCCTCTAAATGGTAAATTCCATCCTCCAGTCATGTGACACAGGTCAAGATTCCCTTCTGCTTCTTTAGATCCATTTTCTTCTTTTTTTTAATATTGAACCCATCCTTCTCTTTGTACTTTCTAATAAGCTAGAGAGGGTAGAATCATTTCTTGAACCCTCTTCAAAGGAGAGGAACAACCTGCTCTTTGATTATGGAAAGTAATTATTTGACCAAGGCAGAAATTAAAAAAAATAATAGAATTAGTTCAGATTACTGCAGAATTCTCCTTGCTCTCTATTCTTACTAGTATTTGTATGTTGAACCCAAATATGGTACCCTACAGTTATCCCCCTTAAGAGCCATTACATATTTGGCCCATTTAAAAAAAAAACTGAAATAGTTATAACAAAAACAATAAATGGTTGATATGCTTAAAGCCCTTGGTCAGGAATAGTAATCATAGTAATAAAAGTTTTAGTAAAAATGATAATAAAACAACATATTTATTCATCTGATATTATCCATATAGCAGTTCCATGGAGTATGCAAACAAGGTTTTTCCTCATTTTATAGATAAAGAAACTGAGATTGTAGAAGGTTAAATAACCAGTTCATATAACTAGAAAATAGCAGTGTTGGGACTAGAATCTAGGCCATCTGTTTTGTAATCTTGGGGAAAGGGGAAAGAATGGAATAAGTTTTATCTAGTGCCTTCTATATGCCAAGAACTATGATAGGCACTTTACATATATCTTACTTGATCCTAAAAACAATCCTCTGAGGTAGGTGCTATTATTATACGCATTTTACAGCTGAGGAAATTGGAGAAAATAAAAGTATAGTGACTTATCTAGGATCACAAGGCTAGGAAGTATATGAGATCACATTTGAACTCAAGTATAGGTGAACTCCAGGTCAAGCTCTATTAATAGTGTCACCTCATTGTAATCTAATAGTCCTGCTATTTTGTCATTATCGTCAAGATGAAACAAGGGCACAATCATAGTGTGAATTTTTTTTCCTTCTTTGGAATGTATATTGTATATATTTGAAATATATTATATATAAATCTAAAATATATTTGAAATGTATATTGTATATTAATCCAAAAATGGAATTTTTTCATTTATATAGAAATTAAATGTAATAATTTTATATATCAGCATCATCTAGTCATATTTCTCTGTTACTCTACAATCAAGGACAAGAATACTTTTCCTCCAAAAAAATCTTGAGGTATTTGTGACTGACTTCACTCTTCTGTCCTTTGCCATCTCTATTGGAAGGCATATATCAATAAGTACTTACAAGAGTGGTGACATATAGATAATATAGGGAGCTATAGGTCATAAAAGAAGGGTCTTTGAAAACAGGCAGGAAATACTTTAACAGTCTGACAAGATCCCTAGTGGTAGATGCCCATTTTTAAGAAGAATGGAAGCAGCTAGGTAGCACAACGGATAAATTACCAGGCCTGTAGTCAGGAGGACCTGTGTTCAAATCTGACCTCAGATACTTCCTAGCTGTGTGACCCTAGGCAAGTCACTTGAACCCCAATTGTCTTCCCCTGGTGCTCTAATGTATTAAAATCGATATTAAGACAAAAGATAAGGCTTTAACAAAAGAACAAGAACAGGAAGAGTTCCCTTTTTCCTAATATAGTGGGGAGGAAAGCTTAGTCTACCTCCTAAAAGTATATTTTTCCTCTCCATTTAAGAAAAGTTGGCAAAAGGAAAAGGAAGACAAAGAGAACAGTAGAAAGACTTTTGAGGGTCCCTTGGGTTTGCTCTGTATGCATAAACCAGCCAAAGAATGGTGGAAAACCTAGGGTCACCTGTAAGGGGTACCCAAACTCTAGATGCTATTCAATTCAGCACATTTTGATTGAGCTATAAACAAATTGAACTTAACAAGAATCCAACCTCAGTGGGCCTCATTGGATCTTGGTGCCAGGATGTAATAATCAGAGGCAAAATTCTAGAGCTCCCTAGAGCCAATTTGTGGTTTTCTAAGTCAGTATGTAGCTTGCAGAGATCCATCTATTTGTGTTTGATGCTACTGATGGAGACTTCCAATCTTAGTTCAAGGATAAGTTCCAAACACAATGGCCTTAGGCAGATCCTCTTTATAACAGACTGCTTTTTAAAATTTGCCCTAAGTTCTGGCCTTTTCCAGGAATATCCATGGAACTGGAGAAAATATCTGATTTTTGGACTAAAAAGCTTTTTAGGGACTCCATGAAAGCCCACTGAAGTTTCGTGGTCAGGGGTTGTTAATTTGGGGGTTCATGAACTTAAATTTTTTTGATAAAAAGAATTAGTTTCCTTTGTAAACTTATTAATTTAAAAATTCTGAAAAGGGGTCCATAGACTTTGCCAGATTCCCAATAGTGTCTGGGACACAAAGTGGTTAGGATTCCCTCCCCTAGGAGTCCCAGGGCCCTTGTCTTGATGAATTTCCTTCAATTGGGAACAGGTATTGTCCCAAAAAGGAGCCATTGAGGGAGCCTCCAGACATGATTGAATCACTGAATTTTAGAATCTCAGTCTCATTATATTTAAATCAGTCCTCCCAGTAACTTCATTTCTAATTGCTTCCCATGGTGGCATTATAAATACCGGTTTAGCATCTTGTCATGGCAGAGTCCTTCTGGTGTCATTGAGTAGAGCAGAATTTTGTTTGGATTGCTAAGTCACCAGACTTTCTTCCAGATTCTCTTGAGCTCACCCTAATCAGTTCTTCCAAAAACAGTGTACACAAACATCTACAGTTTGGCTTATTTATCCCTATTAACAATATGGGATAACAATAACTCAGGCCATCCATATTTCCCAGTGAATGACTGTTTCCTTTGAATTATCACCTACCTAATCAATAACTTGACCAAGATTGGTTACTTGAGGAGATCTGATAACTCAGGACATATTTTAGTAGGTCCTGCATGATACATAATATATGTATATAAATATATATATATATATATATATGTGGTGTATCATATCCTTGTGTATTTTGCATTCCCAAACTGTATACCTTTATCTAAGATTCTGATATGGTGACAGCAGGCAGCAGCCAAGTTTGAGACACAATGCACCTATTTCAATCCATTTTCCAGGATAACTCCTAGGTACCATTTCCTCAATCCAAACCTAGTCTACTGCTGCAGATCATGTATTTGGATGAATGCACCAGCACTAAGAAATGCATAGAAAAACTTGGAATGTAATTTGTTGTGCCCAGTCAACAGAAAATTCCATAACATTGTTGTAAGGGCATCATATTTAATAATACAATTCATGTGTATTGTCCCAGATATTTGGAAGGTACTGGATAACTAAATAGATTTTTTACATATTCTTTTGGTGATCTAAAAATGCTAGTCATTTCTTTTTTAGTCTAACCATAATTTATTTTTTATTAAGTTTTTTGTAACAAGAAAATTACAACATTCTTATATAAATATTACAGTTTGAATCATACATAAGGCAGGATGAATTATTTACATCAGTAGACTTATGAGTTCATAGTGTGAAGATGTTTTTGCCTCCTGAAGTATTTCAGAATTATGAATCTAATATTTTACCATAATATCTAAGAAGACAGAACATTAATTTTGTGTCTTTTGTGTTACGAGCAATGTAAAGGGAAATTATATGAGGTTCCCCCCACACCCTCATATATTCCAAGCTGCTTAGTTGGTGATATAAGAAAATGGGCAAGTCCTCAAGATGCTATTTTTCCTTAAGATGAAAGAAAAGGCTCAATTTGCCATCAAAAGCTAATTTCTTTTGCTTCAGTAGCTCACGTTGCTGATATATTCACTTCAGACACTGGCTCATCTGAAGGTTTGGGAGTGTTCTGTGCCATATGTCTGATGATAAATATTAAATACACACTACAATAAAATGATAGTTCAAAATTTGCTTATTTTCCTCAATTAGCCAGCGTAATGGAGATGACACCTTTGTGCCACTGTTCTTCTTCAGCGACAGTCTCCTAAAATTAGGAGCTGCCAATCTGGGAGAAGCCAAAGAACACCATATCATTTTAAATTTAACTCCAACATGCTTTGAAGCCATTAGAGGCCATTAAAAGAGATCTCCAGACATTATGTTCAGCCCAGTAGTCTTAGAGTTCAAAAGGTAAGAGGCACTATTCATAATAAATAAATGGCAAGATAAAATTATTTTCAATGAAGTTTCAATTTCCGTGGAAATAGTTGGTAATTACATGAGGTGTCTTAGAGGCTCTTGTTTCAATTGGCTATTTAGTTTGATCTAAAATGGAGAAATCATTTGTGACATAGGCAGAAATGAACAAAATGGGCATAGTTTCCTTTTTATAAGTCCTAGGACTTCAGTTAATTCACATCCTAAAAATCTTCATAAAAATGGTTGAGGAGTGAGAGCATATAAGCAAAACAGATCCTGGGAGGCGAATGACTTCATATAGAGTCCCTTCCACAAAGAAAAGACACAACACAATGAATCTTACTTATCATTTCCATAGTTATTTTTTATATGTGATATTATCCTGCTAACAGTCTTGTCATGACAGATAACCAAGGGACCAAATCTATCATTCCAACTTCTCCAGTTTTCTTTATACATATCCTCCTACAGGTTCAATCTGCCCCATAGTTTTAAAACTAGATTCCTTTTTTTTTTCAGCAAGGAATCTAATTGAATTCCTGCCTAATTTTGCTGCACTTCCTGCTATCTGAGAATGTATCTGAGCCATGAAGGAAGGGAGCAGGGCAGATGCTATTTCTGTCATCTTCTAAGCATATTGGTTTCCTGTTTATATCTGTCTCCCTCTTCTACCTTTGAAACATGATATTAATGAGTTTTTATATAACCAGTTCTCTGCTGATTCCTCCAAAGAAACATTTTAAACCTATTTACATTGTTTTTCTTTTTTTCAACCATTTGTCTATGTTCATGTGCCTATGTATACATATATCAGTACCTCTTTAATACTAGGTAGGGAATAAGCATTTATATAATACCTACTATGTACCAGGGAGTACCTTAAGCTCTTTTTACAAATATCCTCATTTGAACATCACGAGAAACCTGTGAGGTAAACACTATTATTATTCCTATTTTGCAGCTGAGGAAGCAGAGGCAAAAAGGGGTTAAGTTACTTACAGAGGGTCATACAGCTAGGCCCTAAGGCTGGATTTGAATTCAGTTCTTCCTAAATATAGGCTCAGCACTCTAACCATTACATCACCAGGTGCCTCCGTAATATTAAATACTACATAGTGATAATGGAGTTGTTTTTCTTTACACTAGGGGAAAAGGGAACTATTTGGTTAGTTTCTCATGCCTGGATATGAGTTAAACATAAAGCACTATAGAGATACAAACACTTATGCAAACTGCATCTTCAAAAATCCTATCTGAACAATTCAAAGAAAACCTTTTCTATGCTAAGAATCTCATCCTAATACAGGAAACGAAAAACTGTCTACAGAAAACTGAAAATGAATCTACTATCCTAAGAAATTTAAATTTTGCAACACTTTATCACATTTGACCATATTTGTAAAAATCTAGCAAAATATATACAGCACACACATATACCTTACACACATGCACACATGCATATATGCATGCATGCACACACACATACACACACCTGAAAAGTCCAGATTTTACTAATATTAAGGATTAAATGCATGATAGATGAGTGATGTGTAATAGAGGGTATTTCTCAGTTGGTAAAGAATCAGAGAGGGAGAATAGAATGTTCTTCCCCTCAAGACAAGGCAAAGGAGGTAAAAAAAAAGTCTACAAATGTTATGTTATTCTATCAACTTTTCACTAAGATGACTACTTTCTATGCCAGTATTCTATTTATATCACTAAGGAAGGTTCATTAACTATATCAGTGCTTGTCTACCTATTTATTTGTTTAGAGAATAAAAGGAAAAGACAGGGGAGGAATAAAAATGAAAGGATCTAGACAAAAAAGGGATGTAATTGTTTAATTTTGAAGTTACTTGTATTCATCCATGTCATTTGAACTGTAAGACAGCTGAGATTATTTCTCTGGACTTTTATGTAAAAGTTATAGAGAGATGGAGGGTGGAGAGGACGATGGGTAAGGGGATTTCTCAGCTTCTCTACTGAAATGATTGCTATGACTTTTACATTGCCCACATACATTTAGCAGTAAAAGGAACAGAGGGTCAGCAGGCAGGAATCTGTTCAAAAAGACCCATTACAGAATGCATTATAAACAGTCACATTTCAAAATATGGTCTGCTCTGAGCCATCCAAAAGCACAAATTCTGTTTTGGGGATTGTTTGCAATAAATTTTTAATCCCAAACATGCATCCTTATTTTCTAGTGACCCAGAGAGTATAAACTAAGGAAATACAAATGAATTTTCATATATACTTAATGAACTCTAGGTTTTTTTGGTCCATAGATGTGTGGAAAACCCCTTCCCAAGCTACATCAACAATACCTTTGTAACCTGTGCTTAAGGAGATATCTGGAGCAATGAAAGATTATGTGACTTGCTAGTAGTATATCAGGGATTGAATTTAAATCCAAAAATGAATCCCTCCCTTGCTGCCAAGACTGGCTAATACAGTGAATTGCCCAGGATCACTCAAATAATATATTTCAGAGACCGTATTTAAGCCGAGAAATTTCTCCACCATTGTAGATAGCCAACGTACTGGTTTATAATATTAAATAATCACCTGAGGCATTGAGAAGCTAACATTTTTGCCCATAGTCACATACCTATTATGTGTCAAAGGCTGAACTGGAAGCCATGTCTCCCTCAGTCCAAGATCTGCTGTCAATCCACTACATCACTCCCCAAATAAATCAATAACAATAGCTATCATTTAATTGTCATGATTTCCGGTTATTGGTCCTTTGCTTCTCTCTGCTAATGTGGAGAATGGATAGCTGTCTACAAGTTGCTTTACCATGCCAACAGAAAAATTCCTGGAAGAATAGTTCAGTGCAGCACAGGATTTGTGGGTATTGAGAATCTTTTCATAAAAGAATAGAGTTCCAGGGAGGCACAGACTAACTGCTGATCGTCCCAAGGTGAAGCTAATGTGCCATTGTGCTACACAATATAGTTTGTACAGAACAGACCAACTGTTCAATAGACTTCTCAATGCAGTGTTGACCAAATACCACAAAAGCTATGTTATGGTCATCTGCAGTTTCTTGTAACATTACATTTTACTCTTTTGCCATAAAAATGTGGGAGTCATTTTCCCTTCAGTATTCCCTCCTGCACACTAAAGAGAAAATGTTCCTGATGGACAGGACAGGGAGGCAGGGGTTTTGGAAATATTTTTCTCCCCTTAGGAATGATTTATGCAATGAAATCTCACAGGGAAATAATATAGATAACTATTTGTAATAAGAAATGACTGTCTGCTCCATGGTCTGTGGCTTGGTATCGACTTCTTCCTAATATTTATACACCTAACACCTTAGTTTCTCTGGCTTGAAGGAAGCTCAAAGCTTGGGGATGAAATATTGTGGGCTGTGATTATTTGATTGGTTCTTTTTTTTAAACAGTGATACATCTTTCAGCTTTCACTTTCTTACTGCAGTAGAAATTGGGAGGTAACCTAGCAGTGGAAATCCATGCCAAAAAGTGTCCATCTATCATGTTGAATGACCCTTTCTCCAGAGGGATCTTTCTGTTGAACTGCAAAGGGCATAAAGCTTCCCTCAAGCAAGGTTGCATTATAATAGCACTTTGGTGAAATATTAGCTAGTGTTTTGCTCTGAGGATCTATCTAACCCAATCCTTGGATGAATTTATTTTATTCTGTATGTATTATATGGATAAAGGAAGGCTCATATAGTCAGCATAGTCTCACACGAGGAAAGAGGATCTATTAAAACTCAACATCAAGCTAGAACTTGCACTAAACTCATCTTTAGGATCCTATGTACAGGTGCAGAGAAGGATGGAGGTGGAAGGGAAATAGTTTTCCCCTGGGTAAGCCTGCTGTGTGATGCAGTACCAGATCTAAATTTATAAGTGACTTGAAGTTTGAAGACTGGGTCTTAATATTAGGAAACTTGTGAAGCAGGATAGGACATCCATTTTCAGCTACATACATCAACCTAATTCAATGATGTTTGGTGTTTCTTAGTTTAAGGCTGAGAAAAGAGTAAAAATACATAGCATTGATTTAACCATTGGTTTGGATGATCTACCCAATAAGATATTAGATAGATAGGTGAATAAATCAATAGATTTAAACTTAGGGTTTTTGGAAGGTTGTTTAGATTTTTTGTTGCTGATGATATTGTTTTTACAATATCTGTGATTTCATTAGTTCAGGGAATTGCCAGTGAGAAAATTCTTTCCACCAGTGACAATTAGTAATTTCTCTGAAATGTATCATTTCAGAAAGTGGCTTGAGACACTAAGAGGTTAAGTGACTTACCCCAGGCCACATAACCAGATAGTATGAGTTAGAACCTAAACCCAAGACTGCCTATCTTCCAAGGTTGTTTGACTTTCTTAGATGGATAGATAGATAGATAGATAGATAGATAGATAGATAGATAGATAGATATAGAAGATAGAGTGATTGATTGATAGATGAAAATTTTATTGTCATTTTGTCATTTCAGTCATTTTCAACTCTTCATGCACTCCAGTTTGGATTTTCTTGGAAAAGATACCACAGTGATTTACCATTCCCTTCAGCTCATTTTATATATGGAGTGTGAAAGAGAGGAATTGGGAAAGGCATGCAGCAAGACCTTATTATCTATTACAGGGGAAACCAAGACAAGGAGGGTTAAATGACTTGCCCAGGGTCAATCAGATAGCAAATGTCTAAGACTAGTTTTGATTGAATCTTCCTGATTCCTGGATCAGTGCTCTATCCATCATGACACCTAGATTCCCCACAGAAGACAGACAGACAGACAGACAGACAGATAGATAGATAGATAGATAGATAGATAGATAGATAGATAGATAGATACAGATAGGTAGGTAGGTAAGTAGGTAGGTAGGTAGGTAGGTAGGTAGGTAGGTAGGTAGGTAGTTAGGTAGGTAGGTAGGTAGATTTCAATCTCTTCTACTCCAGATAGTTTCCTAAGAGAAAAAAAAATGTCTATATGCAGAAGCACACAAAAACCACTTCTAAAGGATGTATGGATTAATACTGTTTTTTTTTTACCTCATAGTCAAGCACACCTGGAAATTAAGCAAATTTCTTAGATCTTATTCTCTTTGAACAGGAAAAATCCCAAGTTCTAGGATGTCTTGAACTGAACTCCTGGGTACTTCTAGAAGGTCATAATTTCATGTCATATCATTTTGTTAGTTAAGGAAAACTATGGTAATGGTCAGTAAAGGAACTTGACCTATCAAGGGGGGGATATAGCCATAGTACTAAAAAAATAATAACTTTCTAAAAATGTGAACTATCTCAAAATGAGGGTTCCTGACTTTACTAGAAAGTCAAAATGACTTTTGTCCAGAATGTTGTCTAAAAAATTCTTTGTTCTCATGTGGGTTGGATTAAATGGTCTCCTCTAAGGTCACTTCCAATTCTAGAATTGTATGATTTTATTGTCAGTTCTGTTTGTTTTTCCCTGATCCCCATATGCTATATGGCCTTTTTATTTTTACATTAAATTTCAATTTTGTTGAAAATTTTTGTCGAACTTCTCTAAACCCTGTGAAGCAACTGAAGACATGTGAGTGTCATAAAATCATGATAGGAGAATGATTCCTGCAGCTTTTGTCCCCTGTAATGCCCCTAAGCTGATCTAAATCTCTGGGATTTGCAACCTCCTTAACTATCAGGGATTTTCTAAATGCTGGAGTTACTATAAGTATTCCACAGCAGGTATGATCTGTAAGTTGTTGCTGTGAACTTTTTGCAGTTCCATATACCAAAGATATTTCAAGTAGGTCCCCAATTTTTAGGTTCTAGAGAAAAGGCTGCCACATATCTGCTAATGGTACCTAAGTATTTAGTCAGGCCCAAGATAATCAGACAACCAATGATTCGGTGAGTCTAGTACTCCCTGGGCATCACTTTATTATTTAGCTGCTAGGTACCTTAGGGCAGTGGAAAGAACACTGAATTCAGAGTCAGCAATTGAAGGTTCAGATCCTGATTCTGTCACCAATTACCTATGTGACCTGGAACAAATTATTTCAAATCTTGGCCTTAATTTCTCCCTTTGTAAAATGAAGGGATTGGGGTAGGTAGTTTCTAAGACCCCTTTTGGCACTAATCTATGGTGCTGGACCATGATAGTTTTTACCATGTGCCACAAGAACAAGACTTCCCTCCTTTTTCTCTTTTTCCCAGAAGCAGTGTGGTATGATGAAAAAAAAATGCTGACAACAGCATGGGGAAATGTGATCGAATATAACGTCTGAGACATTAATCAGTTCTGTGAAGAGGGACAAGTCATCAAAATTCTAGAGTCTCAGTTTTCTCATCTATGGAATGAAAACAATAATATTTATACCATCAACTCCACATTGTTAGTTGAACAAATATTAATGGGAGTCAAAGCCAGGGATGACTTTGACCAAAGGCAGAATCAGAAAATGTTAATATTTGCTTCTTTGGTGTCATTTTTGAAAAGATACTAATAGTTAGTTTTGTGATTCATTTCTTGGTCTTGCCAATGAATCCTAGAATTATTGTTTCTTGTAAAGCTCTTTCTCTTAGTACTATGCCCACAAATGAAATCCTCAAATAGCAAGCTTTATCCAAGCTCGCCATGTAATCATCTTGAGCCCATATCGATCATCTCCTTTATTTAGCATTATCCATGTACCTGTCATCACCAGGAGTGGAGTTTTATAAGGAGTCCTCTGTAAAATAAGAGAGAAATGTTTAAAATAATTGAAAACCCCTTTCATCCTCATTTGGACATTCAATCCTTTTCTATTACCCTGGCTTTACTGTTCATGACACTGGCGTTAAAGTTCTATTGATGTTTGCATTATGAGCCCAATTTGCTGTGTATGGTTTATGACTTGACCATACAAATTCATTTCTGCCTGAAACATTGGCGTGCCCAGGCTCACCTACATTGACTTCTTATTATTCATTTTCATAATAATTCTTGTGATTGACTTAAAACAGCACGGCTGGATTTTCTAATGCAGGGTGCCAACATTTAGCACAGTGCCTGGCACTGTGTGCCTTTATGTCTTTATGGCACAGTATGTCTTTATGGAGTGTTTATTGACCAACTGGACCTAATCATAAGAAAATGAGTTAGAGTATCATCTTATATTAGCAAACAAACAATCTGCAACATGATGCGAGATATTTATGTCTGTCTACAAGAGAGGTCACATGAAGTCATATATTTTCCTAGAGGACACTTCTAAGAGTGGAAGAACCACAGGAGTCTTGCAAATTTTTCAAGTCATTCATGGAGGAGTGCTCCCACTCTCACACTGCATCTCATGGATGCAATGGCTCAGCCCCGGCAAATTGAGAACCACAGGTCTTGCTAATACTGATAAGGGCCCAGGCTTAAGGATGTTTATATGTTGTAGTGACCCTGGGCAAGTCATTTGACCCCTCTCCTTTTAACTGTTCTATTCTGTAAAATGAGTAAGAATTGGACCAATGGATCTCTAAAGTCCCTTTGAGCCCTAGAATATATGATTCTAGAATTCTAAGTAAAAGTGATCTAATTTGATATACTTCCAACATACTGAAATGGCTTGATTTAGAAGACCAGAATTGAGAAAAGGAGTATAAGTCAAGGGGAATTTGATTGTGGATAGATATACCTAGGCAGCTAGGTAGTATAGTGAATAGAACACTGGACCTAGAGTGAGGAAGACCAGCATTCAATTCTGGCCTTAGATATTTACTAGCATTGTGACCCCTGGTAAATCACTTAACTAATCTTTCTCTGACTCAGTTCCCTCACCTATAAAATTGGAGTAATAATAATAATAGCATTTACCTCTCAAGTTTGTTTTTAGCATCAAATGAAATAACTTTTGTAAAGCATTTAGCACAATGCCTGGCATATAGTGGGCAATTAATGAATTCTTACTTCTACCTAGATAATGTTTCCATTGAATAATGTCCTCTTATCCTCTATGTTGTAAGAAGCTTCTCCACTTTTGGACTAAATTCTTATAATCACGCCTATGACTACTATGAAACACATTTTGAGTCAGCTTTTTAATTCGTGATGTAAAATAATTCAAGAAGGAATTCAGTTCAATGGGATGGTAGCTATTTAAAATAATAATAATATGTGTTAAAAATTTTTAGCCTCTAATTTTCAGTACACTTGGTTAAGTCCCCTTCTTCTGCCCTAATTCTAAAAATAATAGATGGGGAATAAATAAGAAAAAGTATCCTGACAGGAAAATATTTCTAGGAAACCATCAGAGAGTAGTGCCAAAGCTTCTTCTATTTCAACTTGGGCACTTTCTTGCCACCCATACTCTTTCCTCAGGCTTCATACCTGTAAGCCACAGAGAGCTAAGTGTGGATACTGGGTTCTGAAGGTAATCTCTAGCTTTTCCACTTTATACTTATTAGTCTTATAGATATACAAGGAGAGGGAAGTAATTAGGAAGCACATATCCACCACATCAGGACCCATAATCAATTGGCCAATTGGAATTGACTAGATTGGGACCCTAGGTACAGGAAATCCATCAGTACTTGATAAAGAATGTAAATTTGGTGTGTTTGATTGCTCTAAAGAAACAGCTATGTTAGTGCAGTGCAGAACCATTGGGAACCAAATGATTTCCAGGAAACGAGAAATCAATTAGGACCCTAAAAGATACAATCGGGAAAAAAATACATATCAAGACAATTCACCTGTAATATGCTCACAGTCTGGAGTGTGTTGACCTTCAAGGAAAATTGGAAAGTAAAAGTGTTGTTGGTAGAATATGTCTACTTTAAAAGGTATAGTGGATAGAGCACTGGGCCTGGACTCAGAAAGCTCTGGGTTCAAATTTGGCCTCAGATACTTTCTAAGGATGTGACTCAGGGCAAGTCTCTTGAACTCTGCCTGTCTTTATTTCCTCGGCTGTAGAATGAAATGAAAATAATTATAACATCTACCCACAAGGGTTGCTGGGAAGATCAAATGAGATAATACTGATGAAAGCACTTAGTACAATGCCTGGCTCATATAGACATTTAATAAATGTTATTTTTAAAAATAGATTTATAATTCATTAAATATTTCCTAATTTAATTCAAAATTTTAACATTTATTTTTAAAATTGTTGAATTCTAAATTTACTCCCTCCCTTCTACCATTCCCCAACACCTTGAGAGGGCAAGCATATGATATTGATTATATATATTGATTATATATATATATATATTGATCATACAAAACATATTTCCATATTAGCCATGTGGTAAAAAACATACATACGCATAAGAAAAATATGCTATAATCTGCACTCAGAGCTCATCAGTTCTTTTATGTATTTAGATAGCATTTTTCATTATGGGTCCTTTGGAATTGTCTTGGATCATTATTTTGATCAGAATAGTTACATTTTTCATTCTTTGTCATGGTTACAATATTGCTGTTACTGTGTACAATGTTTTCCTAATTCTGCTCACTTCACTCTCATCTATTCATATAAGTTTTATTAGGTTTTTTTCTGAAATCACTCTGCTCATCATTCTTTATTGCATAATAGTATTCCATCACCATCACATACAATAATTTGTTAGTCCTTCCCAAATGATGAGCATCCCCTCAATTTCCAGTTTTTTGTCATCAGAAAAAGAACTGCGATGTATATTTTTGTACACTTAAGTTCTTTCCCCCTTTCTTTTATGTCTTCAGGATACTTAGCTAGAAATAATATCACTGGCATTGTCAGAGAGTATATATGCCCAGTTGCATAGTCTTTTAGTTATACTTGCAAATTGCAATCCAGAATGGTTGGACCAGTTCACAATTCCACTAGCAGTGCATTAGTTTTCTTTTTTCTCCCCACATCCGCTCCAGTAGTTATCATTTTCCTTTTTGTTGTGTTAGCCAATCTGATAAGTGTGATGTGGTATCTCAGGGTTGTTTTAATTTGCATTTCTCTGATTAATAGTGATTTAAACATTTTCTTTTTTTTATGTGACTATTAATAATTTTGATTTTTTCTTCTGAAAACTGTGGTCATATCTTTTGACTATCAGTTGAGGAATAGCTATTTGTTTTTTTTTCCCCTCCACATTTCCTTAGGATCAAAATATTTGACCATTTTGATCCATGGAAATAAAATCATACTAAATCACTAACAGAGACATAAAATTTTGATTTAAAATATAGGCAACCTTAGCCTTGAAATCTTTAAGATCTTAAAATAAATCACTAAGGAGATAGTTAATGAACATCTATCAAAGGAAGCACTAATTACTAAGAATCATCATGACCCTTCAAGAACAACTCATTCTGAACGAACCTATCTCTCTCTTTTTTTTTATTTTGACCAGGATTGCTAAACTGGTGATCAAGAGAATGACATAAATGTGGTTTACCAATTTTTTCACTATTTGCTAAATCATCTGACACTATTTTTGCAAAAAACTGAAGTTAGAGAACTGTAAACTAGACAATAATGTGATTAGATGGATTCAAGAATGACTGAATATCTAAAATCAAAGAAAAATCATTAGTATTCTAACAGCAGCTTTGTAGGAGGTCTCCAGTGGAGTGCTCAAGGGATCTATGCTTGGAAGTTGAGTATTTTTATCAATGACTTGAATCGAAGCATAGATGGAGTGCTTATCAGATTTGTAGACAGGCTAAAGCTGGGAGGGATAGTCAACTCACTGATTTACAAGCTAGAGCATTGGGCTTGAATGTAATATGAATAAATTCAGTGGGAATAACTTGGCATTAAACATGATTTCCCAAATGCAGGTTGGAGAAGACATGGTTAGACAGCAGTTTGAGAAAGATCTGGAGATTTTAGTGGTATGATGTGGTAGACAGAAAAGGAAAGAAAAGAAAAAGAAAAAGAAGGGAAAGAAAAAGGAAAAGATAAAGAAAAGAAGGAAGGCAATTCTGGACTGCATTAAAGAAATCATAGTTTCTATTCAATTGCCAGATGCTTATTAAGAACCTTTTAGGTTCCAGGCACCATTAGAATCCAAAAATACAAGTCTAAACTTGATCAGTCTCTGTCCTTAAGGTGCTTACACACAGGGAAGAGTTGGCTCAAGATTCAAGGGGGAATGATGATACAAGATGCCTTATTTGTTAGGAAAATTTCTTTACATCTAACTGAATTTTTCTACTTTGTTATCTGTTGCTACTAGAGGCAGCTAGGTGGTACAGTGGATAGAATGCCAGGCATGAAGTCAGGATGATGAGTCTTCTTGACTTCAAATCCAGCCTCAGATACTCACTACCTATGTGACCCTCAGCAAGTCACTTAACCTTATTTGACTCCGTTTTTTCATCTGTAAAATGAGCTGTAAAGGAAATGGCAAACCATTCTACTATCTTTGCAAAAAATCAAAACAAAACCTAAAAGGGGTTGCAAAGAGAAAAGGTAGAACTGAAAAATGGCTGAACAATATCAATTGCTACTAATTCTGCCCTCTAGGTTTAGGCAGATCATGAATTCTGGTGTTAAGATGATAAAATGCAGGGAAAAGAACTGGCATAAGGAAATTTCAAATGAGGAAGCTTACCAATTCAAGTCAACACCTACTCCATAACTTAGAGTCTCAGAAAATTGCCCACACTGGAAACCAAAAAAGGTAAGTGATTTCAACAGTCATCTAGGCAGTATGTGTTAGAGGCAGGACTTGAATCTAGGTCTTATTTCTTCAAGGCCATCTCTGGAACTACTATGCCACACTGTCAGGACTAAGAAAGCAAGGTGCAGCATACTAGTTTGTTTTCTCAAGATTATTGATATGAATAATTAGCATATTTTGTAGTTAATAAAAGCATTTCCCTAGGAAGTTTGAAATATTTGCTGGTGGTTCATTAATCATCACCGTACGTTCTTGAAATAAGTAGTAGAGTGATCATGGGATGTTAAAACTCCTTAGAGGTGTTAAAAATCATTCTAAAAGAAGATTACTCATTGTACAGATAAGTAAACTGAGGCTATGAGAGGCAAAATTATTGGTGCTAAATCAGAGGCAATAAATAGTGGCTTAGAATCCATAGTACCATGGAAAGGACCCTTTTGAAATCAAAGAACTAGGGTTCAAATCTGGCCTCTATCACTACTATGTGACCTAGGGAGGTCACTACCTCTCTGGCCCTCCATATCTTCAACTGTAAATGAAGAGATTGGACTAGATTAATAGAAGATCCTTCTTTCTTGCTCTATTACCTTGTCACAAGTAAACTTTCTCTATGCAGTTTTGTGATTCTTATTTTCTGGAGAAATTGATAAACACAGATTTTCAGGAATATTTCTAAAGTTCCTCAAAGTCAAGAATAAAATTCATCTTCATTCAATTCTGCACTTAGAGATGTACAACTCTTCCAAGTCAGGGTATTGTTAATTAGCAAATACACGTTGTCCTGCAATGCACTCAACATTATAGGGGATGTTATATATGGTGTTCTCTTTGCTGTCAAGGAATTTATTGTCTAAATAGAAAAACAAGACATTCACAAAGGAATTAATTATCAATATATGGTAGAGCAATCCAATATCCAGGTAGATGGTTCAATACCAAAAAGTCAACAGGCCTAGGAGAAACAAGATAGGAATAATACAGATCAGAATCAAATACAGAAAACTATCCAAGATTTTAAACATTATAGTTTAGTTCATTTTTATTCCCTTCTTTATCTTTTAGGAATCAATCCTAGAATCATCTGGAAACAGTAAAAGTAGTAATAATAGTAATAAAAATGACATTAACAACTTACAGAATTTCAGAGGTCAAAGGAACCTAAACATTATTTCATCCAATTCATGCCTGAAAGTAATCACTGCTATAATTTAATGCCCGACAAGTGTTCGTTCAGCCATTGCTTAATGCTTTCCTACAGTAAAGGGGAACTCACTACTGCCAAAGATAACCCATTTCTAGTTCTTCCCTCTAAGGTCAATAGAACAAGTCTAATTAGTCATCTAAGAATCAAATGAGATTTGTGAGTGACTGGAGAGAAAAATCACTGTATACTGACCCAATCAGGGAGAGTGCCTTGAAGGAGGACAGAATTTGCCTGAGTTCATTAAGTAGCAATGGGACTTGGATGAAGGGAGAAGGCAGAGATGTACATCCTGTAAGAAAAGAATAGTCTGAACAGAAGTACAAGTGTTTATATGATCAAAGGAGTATAACTTGGCTGAATAGAGACCATATTTGGAATAGCAGAAAATATAGACTAGAAAGGTTAGGATAGAGAAAGTGGCCTTGAATTAAAGGCAAAGGAATTCTGACATCAGCCTACAGGCAAGGCAGAAGAGTTATACAAACATTAATCTGACAGTGATGTAAAAAAGGAAGCAGATGTAGAAGAGACTGGAGTGAAATAAATTAGTTATGAAGCTATTGGACTTATTTCCAATGCTATCCCCTCCCATTTTTATTATCTCTTCTTGCCCCTTATATTTGCTCCTTTTCTCCCTAATTTTCAAGCACTTGTTATCCACTGTTTCCTCTTCTGAATTAAGTCTTCCTTTAAAAATCAAAACAAAAAACTATTAGCAACTATTCCTTCTATATAATCTTATCTTCCTGGGTTTTTTGTGACATTGCTTTGTCATGGTTCTCTTGCTTCTTGTTGGAATCCTTAATTTCCTTGTAGACTCATTATCTATGTCCACCTACTATTGGTGGGTATTTGCTATGGTTCTATTCCAAGCCTTTTTATCTTGTTTCTTATTGTTATCTAACCAATTCTCAGTGATTTAATTATTATTTCTTTGCAGATGACTCCCATATATCCATATCCAACCATTATCTCTCTTCTGAACTCTAGTCTTTTATCTCCAACTGCCTACTAGATTCTATAAGCATTGTAGTCCAGAGAAATGGTCAAAAAGCAGAGAAAAATTAGAGTCTTCCATGGAATTCCTTTCCTCTGTTGGCTCAAGAATGTCCCATCTGCCTCTCCTGGGTCCATCTTCATTAAGTGTCATATTTTTATCTGCTTTTTGACCATTTCTCTTGACTACAATATCTCAAATTCAGGATCCAAAACAGATCTCAATCCAGCCTTTAACATACACCTTTCTTCCTAATTTTCTTATTTTTATCAAGGTTACTCACATTTTTCTAATAATCAAAGCTAGCAACCTCAGAGACTCTCTACTCCTCTACCTTTAACATATGACCTTTTCCCTATTCTCAAACCACAGCCACCCTAGTCTAGGTTCTCATCATATCTCTCACCTGTACTATTTCAATAACTTCTTATTTTGTCTTCCTGAATCTGATCTATAAGCTCTCCAAACATGCCTCAGGACATTATCAAATTGATATTCATAAAGTATGGGATTGAGCATTTCAGTCCTATCCTCAAGTACTTTAATGGCTCCCATTTGCCTTTGAGATTAAATTCAAATTATTTTGTTTGATATTAAAAATCCTTCCCACTTTTCCTTCAGTTTATTTTTCTGGGCTGATCGTATACTACTTCTGCCTCTTGCACTTAAAGATCCTACTATATCACTGTCAAGTTGTTTTTTTCATGTCCAACTCATTGTGACTCCATTTGGCATTTTCTCGGCAGAGATACTAGAATTGTTTGCTAATTCTTTCTCCAGATCATTTTACAGATGAAGCAATTGAGGCAAACGACATTAAGTGATTTGCTCAGGGTTACACAGCTAATAAATGTCTAAAGCCAGATTTGAACTCAGAAAGATGATTCTTCCTGACTCCAGGACTAGTGTACTATGCACCGCACCACCTACCTGCCCCAAACATAGCTTTCCATTCAATTCTTTGCATAGACTATCACTTGTACCTGGAATAATTTTTCTTACCTTTGCCTTTGAAGCTCATGCTTCACTTTCCTCAAGAGACCTGATTCCCCTTGTTCTGAATTCTCTGCACATCACTTTGTGTTTCTTTTATGCATATTCTGTATTTTTTTAATCTGTGAACATGTTGCCTTCACCCACTAAGCAGTACATATAAGTCCCTTTCAGTCAGTCTGCCTCACTTTGTCCTTCTAACCTCAATGCCCGGCATATTGTATGTGCTTAATAAATGCTTATTGAAAAAAGGTATCTATTGATTGATTTTCAGGTATGAAGTTATATGATCCAAGGTGATGGAATAGATTTTTTAAAACCCTCACATTAAATTTGGAACAGTAAATAGAGCACCTGGAGTCAGGGGGATTTGAGTTCAAATCTGGACTCAGACACTTCCTAACTGTGTGACCTTGGGCAAATCACTTACCCCCATTTGCCTAGCCCTTGCTCTTCTGTCTAAGAGTTGTTACTAATACAGAAAGTAAATTTTTTAAAAATACTAAATTGAGGAACTAATTTAACTGGGGCTAGGGGATGACATTTCTCACCAAATAAGTAATTTCTCTAGGCCAAATCTATAGATGCTGTTTTAATTCCTCCTGAGAATTCATAATTCACAAAACAAATACTGGTTTCTAGTTATGATTATATGTATTAAATGACTATACTTATCTCAGGAATATCTAAAATAATATAGAAATGCATTCCTCGTTCACTATATACATTCTCTATTTAAGATATTATTAAACTAAGTATATGTATATATATATATACTTACTGCTTTAATAAATTTATAAAATGATGTAAAACTTGGAGCAAAGTTTAAAGAAATAATATTTTACAACAATGCATTGCCTTTTAAAAGCTTTATTATTATTAAAATATTATCCATACTACTTTAACCCTATCTTGGTCCTCTCCTGACTACTTCTTGGAGATTTTCCAAAATTTATCTTACAGTTCTTTAAGTATCATAAAGTGCTGAGGTTCTTGGCCTATTCACGGATTCCCAGTAAATAACATAATTTTTTATACTGTCATTTCAACTGAGTGTCATAAATGCCTCATATTGATAGCCAATGTTCAACTCTCTTCAACTAGCTAACAAGATTTTTCTCTTTCTCCTGAGGAAAAATATGCACTGCTATTTTTAGGAAAACTCAAACCATTCTTTTTTCTATAGCTTCTTTTACTTTCTTCTTCAAGATCAGAAACAGAAAAGATAGAGCAATGTATGTACTACACAGTTTTGCTCCATCTGTACAAAACCCCTGTGACTATTTCTTTTCCATTGATTAGAGAGTTGCCTTGACAACCGAGCTATGACTTTTCCACTAATGTATTCCTCCTAGCTGATCCTTTGTAAAAGTTACTTTACATAAAATTATTTAATATTAGCCTCAGAACTAAGATCCTTCTAAGCTTAAGGGCCTTTGCTCTTTATTTTTTTCTCAACATTTTAAAGCACAAATGAAGAAAACCACACATTTTCAAATAGGTATCTTCCCCAGTAGTGAATAGAGAGAAGTTAAGAGTGAATAAATCAAGTATTAATAAGCATTTATTAATTACATACTATGTGTCCTAAGCACTGAGGAGATGGTGCTTCACCTCAAAGAATTTGTAGGGAGAGAACCACATGAATATGAGAGTTCCTACTGACATGGCCTCTATGTAGATGCTAGGACAACTAGGATGTAGGATGCGCCTCATGGAAGTTACTATCCTCTAACTCTATCCCTATCCCCGTCACACATACACATATACATGCCTGCCAGAGAGGAAGTTGTTAAAATAAGCCATGTTAGAGAAACATAAATGCTTGTCAGAATCACAAAAGTCGTGTCCTTCTCTCTTTTGAGCAGCAATCTATAAAGTTCAAGCACAGCATTTTATATATCAGGTGCTGGGGACAAAGAAAGGCAAAAATGGGGTCTCTGTCCTCTAGGAGTTCACATTTTACTAAGAAAGATCACATGAAAACAACTATAAACCTGCAAGATATAATCAGTGTAAATGAGAGGTAATTTCAAAAGGAAAGTTCAAGCATTAGGTGGAGGATGAGAGCAGGAGGAGTGGAGAGGACCAGAAAATGTTGCTTGTAATTGAGTGGATTTAAGGAGTCTTAAAGGCAGCCAGAGAAGCCTGGAGGTAAAGAAAAGAAAGGAGAGAATACCAGGAATAGGGGACTTATAACAAAAAGTCTTGGAGTCCAAAGATGTCATAATGGACATTGCAAAAGAATTGAGAAGCTGTTTGCATGGGTAGAGAGATGTCGTATAAGGGTAGAACTGACAAGACTTTGAAACATATTGGAAATGTGGGTGACTTCAAGGGACAAATCAAGGATAATACTGAGGTTGTGAGTCTGAGGAATTGGGAAAATGCCCTTGGCAATAATAGAGAAGTTAGAAGAGGGCAAGATTTGGAGGGGAAATTTGCTCATAATGGATGCTATTCTTAAAAAATAGAGTGTATTTTCCTCATGTTGTGCAAACTAGGAATTAACAGTGTTGGAACTAACTTGTCCCCTGCTAGTCTGTTTTTATAAGTTAGTGCCTCCCCTGTGGAACCATTCCATTTGGGTTCAAGTCTGAGGTGCAAAAGGTCATCTCTGAGTTTTATAGGAAATACAGTTTTAGACCCTGTTTCTTTCTTTCTTGTGACTAGCTAGGGTGAAATGGAGACCTGACCTCAGTCACTCATAATGAGGGGGGTGTCACTAATAATGAAAACTGGCACCAAACCAGGCTGGCGAGGCACTGAGCTCTGAGATACCTTCTGTGAAATGTGAATTGTGCTCCTGTGAGTCCTGATCCAATCTGAGTGCCACATCTTAGCATGGATGTTAACAACCTAGAGAGGGTTCAGAGAAAAGCAACATGACATACGAAAGAAAAAGGGGAGGAGAGAAATGTGCTTGTCTGAAAGCATTTTAAGGGTCATAAAATGGAGGAAGGACTGAGTTAAATGTATTGTGCTTGGTCCAAAGCAGCAGGTGGATGTTGTTGAGGGGCAAATTTAGACTTGATGTCAGGAAAAATTGAAGTCCTCTGGAGCTGTCCAAAATCTATCAAACTGCTAACCTCTGGAAGCAGTAAGTTCTCCCTCTAACATCTTCAACGACAATGACCAATTGTCAGCAATGTAATAGAGGAGATTCTTGTTCTTATATTGGCTGGTTGAGGTGATTACTGAAATCCCTTCAAACTCCAAATAATATTCGATGATTTGTGTCATCAGTATTTTACCCAGGGACGAAGCAAGCCTGGTTTCTACAACCCAGGATATCATCAAGGGCTGAATGATGTGCTACAAGTGGTTTGAGATTCTGAGTAGAACCTATTCTTAGGAAACATGTTTAGTCTCACTCCCTTTTCCCTTTGTTAACTGTGCACACCTTGTAGGCTTTAGAATATTCCTATTTGTACATTCTAACAGTAGAGGGAGCAGGATAAGCAAAGCATTTAATTTAGCTCCAGCCATTCCTAACTAACTAGCATTTTGGTCATTTTTATTTCATTGCCCTTACTTCATTATTTTAATTTTTTCTCACCTTGAAGGTATTGTCATTAATATATTTTGCCTTGACATTGGAATTACCAGGGAAATAATTTTGTTTCATACTGACATTATAAAAGCACTTCTCAAGACATAGTTTGACATTGTCAGCAGATAGTTAGAGGGATGCCGAGGCCCACTGAAGGCAAGAGCGAATTAGAATAGAGTCTTTTTGTTTAAAAAGAAAAGAATGAGTAAAAGCTACTGCTATCTGAATTCCATAGCTATTTTTCATGCTTAAATTTTAAAAATCCTAAGAGGGCTTAGACCATATTTAGAGCTATTCCTGCCAAGTATATTTAAGAAGAAAATTAAGTCTCTAAGGAAAAATTTGGCTCTAGCTTCAAGAGGAGGAATAGGGAAATTAAATTTTCACTCATGAAATGCTTTAAAGCATTGGAATATGAGATTTTTTCACAGAGAACAAATAATAACCACAGACAAAGTAATGATATAGATATCTCCTTTCAAGCATACATGGCCCTCTCCATTTTTCAGTGCTAGAGATCTAGACTGGATGCTTGGAGTATGACTAGCCCAAACTACATGGATTGCTGAGAGGTTTTTCCTCATCACCAGATTATGCTGATACTAAGGTTCTTTTCAATCCAATTTGGAAATCATTTAATAAATGAGTATTTTGTACTATGTAATGGAAATACAAAGATGAAAGATGGTGAAGTATTTGCTCTTGAAGAGTTTACATTCTACCAAGGATGGAAACCACTCCTGGGAAATTGGAAGAGGGACAAAGTAATATGAAACTAAAAATCTCCTGGTTCTTACCCTCATCTATCAGCAAATAAGGCCCATATAGCAAACTACCAATAGGACAACACACACACACACACACACACACACACACATACACACACACACACACACAAGCTAAATATCATTAATAACATAAGGGTTATAGGATCCTGTGGGAAGGAAAGTACATTATTAAAGGGGAGAGAGAAAAGGGAATAAACATTTATATAGTGCCTGGACCTGTGTTAAATGGTTTACAAATATTTGCCCATTTGATCCTAATGACAACTACTAGGGACTATTGCCCTTATTTTACAGATGAGAAAAAAAAAATTAGGCTGAGAGATTATGGACTTGCCCAAGGTCACTCCAAGAGTCAACAGTTGAAGTAGTTCTTCCTGACTTAATCTAACCCTCAGTCTACTGTATCCTCTAGCTGTCATGAGGAATTTTGCTATAGGCATGACAATAAGTGATCCATATCTGAGTACCTCTAGTTCAAGACAAGTCAGCAAGTAGAGAAGATTCTAAGGGGGGAGGAAATGTGAAGTGTATCAAGTTTTCTTTGAGGCTTCCAATTTCCTTGATCTGTGTCTTCCTTACCCAAGTCCAAGGCCAGCCTCAGAGACTGGCTGTGTGACCCTACACCAGTCACTTAACCAGCCAATATGTGTTAGAGGTGAGTCTTAAAAGTAAGGCATCTGGGGGCCAGCTAGGCAGCATAATTGGATAGAGCACCAGACCTGGAGTCAGGAGGACCTGGGCTCAAATACCGCTTTAGACTGTATGATTCTGGACAAATCACTTAACCCCGATTTCTTAGCCCTTGCTGCTCTTTTGGCTTAGACTCTTAGATATTAAGGCAGAAGGTAAGGGTTTGAAGAAAAAAAAAATAGGTTATCCTGATTCTGAAACTGACTCCTTTTTTCTTCCCTCCCCTTCCCCTGCTTTCCTTCCCTCCCCCAAATATAAATGCATCTCTATACAAATATTTTATCTGGATATGCTGTTTCATCACTTTAAGAACCTAAATGTTTGCATATACAAAGCCTGTGGCAACCAAAGCCCAAAATTAATGTCAGTATTTTAACTGTGAATTTTAGAAGATTCTACTCATTATTTCCTGTTGAAAGTAAGGTGTGGGTGAGGGAAAATTGACATTATTTAGTCAGGCCTTGGTAGAGTAGAAGAATAAGAACAATTTGGATTAAGAACAAGCTCATTACATAGAAATCTGTGGTTTTTATGAAGCGTTTGTGGTTTGTGTTCTATCAAAATAGATAATTGCTTGGTAAAATAGGAGAATGTATTGATAACATGCAGTTTTTTAATAAGATGGCAAAATATGGCTAGATGAGCTATTATTGCTTACAATAACAGCATTGTGGTTAACTCACCAGATGATAACTTTATGAGTTTCAGCATATCCTACCCAGAGTGCTGTACCTGAGTATACCTTCCCTTAAATTTTACCCATCATCATTTTAACAGTGAGAATTAGGCAAAAGAAGCAAGAAAGCAACATTTTCTAATGTTTAAATTCAAAGAATGCTGTTTTTCATAGCACTGGATAAGAAAGTAGTGATTTCTCAGAAAGGGTTTGTGAGCCTCTCATCTGGGAAAATCTTTCTCAAAACATGATTTTAATACAATATTAATGATCATTTTGGAAGAACAACTCACCCATTTTTCCCTGGTGGCATTTCACAGTGCATTAATTCTGCCACCACATTTACAAAGAATTTCTTTTAAGGCCTGCCTGCAAAAACTGAGAACTTTCTGAACCTTGAAGTCAGTGAAGCTCATCCCAACCAATTATGCCTTCCGTTTGGTTGGAATACCTGAGCTTTGATTAAAGATGTTTAGATATTTTGAATGATGTTTCCACTGAGTGGTCAAGAAGAAGTGTCATTCCTCGTGGGAATTGTGTTATTGGAAATTCAATGATAATAGAAAAATCAGAATATAATAGCTGCTCTCTGGAATCAAGCCCTGTCGCATCTGATTTTCCATTTTATCTGAAGTCCAGTTGGCAGCTAGTCTGATTTCTTGTCAGCTCAGTTCCTTAACAATATATGACTTAAGCTCATTACATAGAAATCAAAAAAGTTTCATCCTGTGACATAGAGTTGCCTTCCTTAAATTTGGCAACCTTTTGAACAACTGAAGTCAGTAAAGTTCACTATTGGATTTTCCAACAATTCTCTCCCATAGTAATAACAATAGCAATAATAATAGTGTTATTATCATTAGATACATTCATGTACATGTATATGTATATATGGATCATAGATGTAAAGTTGGCAGGAGACCTTAAAAGTTATATACAACACCCTTATTTTACAGAAAAGGAAACTGAGATACAGAAAGATTAAATGACTTGCTCAGGGTGGCATAGACAATTAGAGATGGAGGGGAGATTTGACTTCCAAGCTTCAGGCTCGAATGACTCCCACCATCTGCCACCTTCACTTCTACATACTTAATTGCCAAATGTAAATGGAGAAAACTGCACGACTGTTCTGACTAAGTCTGTATAAATTCATGTTACACAACCTTAACTGGATGATCACTGCCACTAGGAAATCTTTTTATGCCTTCCTTATTACTTCACTATCTTACTCTTTCTCCATAGTAGCTTTAATGGACCTTTTCATTCCTTCTTGAACCTTTCATGGCTCTTCCCCATACCCTGACAGCTAAGAACTTTGCCTCTATTTTTTTGAAGAAAAAAAAAAGAGAGAGAGACCATTAGCTATAACTTCCTTTTCCCCTTTTCTGAATCATATATCAACCAAATGCCTTCTGCCCCTATTTCTTCCTTCATCTGTGTCTCACAAGAAGAGGTAGCCTTACTCTTTACTAAGGGTGACCCCTCCACCTGCACAAGTAATCCCATTATATCCTGTCTCTTCCAACAAACTTCCCAACTTTGTCATCTCACTTGATAACTTATTTTTAATCTCTTCCTTTCTATTGATTCCTTCCCTACTCTGTACAAACATGTCCATGTCTTCTTCCATCCCCAGATCCCATCTTGATCCTTTAATCCATGCTATCATCCCATATTTCTTCTGCCCTTTGTGGTTAAACTCCTCAAAAAAGATATGTACAATAGAGACCTCCTTTTTCTCTCCTTTTACTCACTTTTCAATTCTTTCTAATTTGGTTTCCAATTTTATCATTCCACCAAAACTGAGCTTTCCAAAGTTACTGATGATTACTTTGGTACCAAATCCAAAGGCCTTTACTCGATCCTCATTCTCCATGACCTTTCTGAAGTCTTCAACAGTGTTGAACACTCTCTCCTCTTTGATACTCTCTTTATTCTAGGTTTTTGGGACACCACTCTTTCCTGGTTACTCACATAGCTATCAGATCCCTTTTAGTCACTTTTGTTCCATTGAGGTCAAATCTTTTCACTGAAGATGTTCTACAAGGTTCTGTCCAGGGATCTCTTCTCCTCTCTCTATAAGACTTCACTTGGCATCTCATCATCTCCCATACATTTAATTGCCATCTCTAATGGGTCCTAACTGATCTACTGGCACAGATATCTCAAACTGGATGCCTTGTAGACATTTTCTGATGGCATTATCTTTCTTGTTAAACTTTCCTCCCTTCCTGTTTAGTCACTATCAAGAGAGACACCAGTGTCCATGCAGGTTCCCAACTTGGGCATCATCCTTAACTCCTCACTACCTCCCCCTCCCACACACACACACCATATCCAATCTGTTGGTCAAGGCCATTAATTTCAAGTTTGCTGCATCTCTCAGATATTTGTCCTTTTCAATTCTGATACCACCATCATCCTGGATTAGGCCCTTGTCACCCTATGCCAGTATTATTGCAATAGTGAGTCTACCTGTCCCAAGTCTCTTTCCTATTTTGTTCTATCCTACTGTTAGTTCAAAAAGTCTTTGCTAAAGCACAGGTTTGACCATCTCACCTCCCACTTCTCCTGCCATCAAAAAACTTCATTGACTACATATCATCTCCAGGATCCAATCCACAATCTTCTACTTGGCATCCAAATTGTTCACAACCCATCCCTCTCCCCCTGGCTCAACCTTCCAGTCTCTTTATACCTTACTCTCTTTTGTGTATTCTTTGATCCAGTAACATTGGCCTCATTACTGTTCCTTGAACAAAACACTCCATCTTCCACTCTTAGGCATTTTCTTTGGCTGTCCCCCATGTGTGGGATGCTCTCCCTCTCCCCATCTTTTCCTCCTAGCTTCAAGTCCCAGTTAAAATCCCATCTTCTACAGGAAGCCTCTGCCAGCCTCTGTTAATCCTGGTGATTTCCCTCCCTTAGTTTTTCTATTTATAATATATGTACATTTTTTATCCTGCACATATATTACATATTTGTTTGCTTTTTGTTTCCCCATTAAATTGTGAGTGCCTTGAGGGTATGGATATCTTTTTCACTTTTCATATTCCCCAGCATTTAGCATAGTATCTGGCATGTAGATGACACAATTTTATTGACCGACAGAATTGAAATCTTACTTACTCAAAAAAGTCCTAGTTACACTACCACACTGTCTCCTTATATATGTATATATATGTTTATACATACACATATACATAAATATAAAATATTATATTTACATACATTTGTACAAATATATGCTTATACATAGTTAAAGCCGAGACCTAAGAGTTCATTCGTGATGACAACTCTGTGGGTATAAAAGTGCCTTCTATCAACCTAGATTTTCTAGTCCTCTATAAATTATCATCTTAGAGAGTTGCCTAAGAAGCTGAGAGTTTAAGTGACTTGCCCTGGGTCACATAGATGGATGTGTTAGAGACACACCAAGCCACAATTCCCCTTGATGCTAAAACAATAATGATAGTAATAAAAGCTGACATTTATAGAGGTCTTTGGGGTGTACAAAGTGCTTTATGTACATTCTGTCTCATTTGATCTTTACAGCTGCTCTACTGTGATCAGGTACTGTATTATCATCCTCATTTTATAATAAGGAACCAAAGCTCAGAGAAGTCAAATTCCTTGACCTGACTATAAGTGCCTTGAAGACAAGGGCTATCTTGCTTTTGTATCTGTATCCTTGGCACTTAGAACAATCCCTGTAACAAAGTAGGTGCTGAAGGAATAAATATTTGCTAATCAATTGAGATATGGATTAACCACATTACAAATTAATGACGATGAGATTTAAACTCCAGTTTTACTTGACTCAGATCATCTCTTTCCATATGTGTGTGACAACATAAATAGTTCCCTATATTATAACCCATCCCAATAACCAATTGTTATTTGTGATCACTATTTAGAAAATTATAACTAATACAGGGAAGTGTCCATTAAAAATGGGAATAGATGTTATTTCCCTGTGAAACTAAATGACCTAAGGAATCATGGTACTACACTTAGTTTGATAGCATCAAACATTGAAAGACTCCACATACCATCCAACACCCATACACTCTACAGACCCCAAACATACAGGTCACATATCCTCATCAGATTTTTCTATCAGATTTTTGTTTTTAAATTTTTTTCTTTTTCTAGAGGTGTCATCAGGGATGCATTTATTTATTTTTTTTGCTTCCTAATTAAGCATCTTGAATTGACACATGGAGAAAGGCAATGTTTAACTCAAAAGCCTGAAGGAAATGTGCCTACCCACCTAATCTACCAACTATAAGCTGCCTTTATAAGAAAGGCTTTCAGAAGAACTTTGAATAATTGTTAGCAGTTATCTTGTACTTTAAAATTTTTTCAAAACACTTTGGTATAGCTCCCTGTATTGGATCTTTGCAATGAATGTCTCTATGAGGAAATCTGAAGGGCGTATTTTATTATCCTTATTTTATAGATGGATGAGAAAACATCTGAGGCATAGCAAAAGGGACTTGACCAATGTCACACAACTAATTAACAGCAAACCCAGGACTAGAGCACATGAGACATCCTCTGAGATCTTCTCAGCCAACTGAGATTAAACCAAGTAAATGTAAACATCAGCAGCAGAAGAGGAAGTTAAGGCCATCATACATTTGACAGAGTCAAAGTTCCCTAACTTGTATTATACTTTGTAAATTCACAAGCCTCACCAGTGAAAAATGTATATGAAAATTATAGAATATTAGAAATGAGCCTGACCATAAAAGTCATCCATCTAGTCTGAACTCTTTCTAGTTTAAAGAAAGAAACTGAGATCTAAATAGACTCATCATTGATTACTTTGAAGTATTTTTAGGAAAACTTCAAGGAAAATAAATGATATTTAAATATATATAATAAAAGGGGGCAGCTAAGTAGTTTGATGGATTGAGAGCCAGGCCTAGAAATGGAAGGTCCTGAGTTCAAATTTGGCCTTAGACATTTCCTGGCTATGTGATCCCGGGCAAATCACTCAACCCCAGTAGCTTAACCCTTATCAATCTTCTGCCTTGGAATTGGTACTTTGCATTAATTATAAGACAGAAGGTAAGGATTATTTTTTTAAAGAAAAGAAAATAACTAACATTTAAGTCACTTAAGAATTGCAAAGTTCTTCATACATAATATTTTGTTTGATCTTCTCAGTGTGAGACAAATGCTACTCCAAGTAGTATTATCTCTAACTTTTAAGGGAAGAATTTGAGGCCAAGAGATTAAAGGCCAGGACTAGAGTCACCCAAACCAGGTTGTTTCTGAGGTCAGATTTCAGCTCAGATCCTCCTGTCTGTAAGCCTAGAACTCTGTCCTCTACACAATGATAGCCCCCTAAAGTCTTGCCATTTAAGATCAAGTCAAGTCAACAAATATTTATTAAGTATTTACTATGTATCAAGAATTGTGCTAAGTCCAGGATATACAAAGAAAGGAAAGAAGAAATCCCTGCTCTCAAGGAGCTCACTCTCTAGTAGGGAAGATGATGTGCAAACAATGATGTACAAACAAAATATGGGCAGATTATACTGAGCATACTATCAGAGGGAAAACACTAAAATTAAGTTAGGAGGGGGAATCTAGGTAGAACAGTGTATAGAAAGTAAGGAGATGGGAGGACCTGGGTTCAAATTTGGCCTCAGACACTTCTTAGCTATGTGACACTGGGCAAGTCTCTTAATCCCCATTGCCTAACTTTTACCACTCTTCTGCCTTAGAATCAATATCAATTCTAAGACAGAAGATAAAGGTTTAAAAAATATTAAATAAGGAGGACTCAGAAAGGCTTCTTGTAGAGGGGAAGATTTTAGATAAGACTTGAACAAAAAAAGAAAAGTCCTCCATTAATCATGACACTCCCAAACCACTTCAAACTCATTCAGCTCAGTCCCACATTCCTTCTACAATAGTTAAGTCAGCATGCTTGACAGCCTTGCCATGCTCTACCCTTTCCCAACAAAATGCCTCCTTCTCTATCAATATATGCCTCTCTCCTCCCTCTAGATCTAGATCAAAATTGCCCTCCAAGAAGCTTTCTATGATCTATATTCCCTCAGCAATTCCATATTCAGGTCCATTGCTCCAATTCCTATATTGCTGTCTGATGTCAGCTTTTGTCTGATGTTGCATCGTCTTCCCACCTATTCTGCAGATCCCGTGAAAGCAGAGATGCTATCTTTTATGTCTTGTTTTATATTCAGAGCAAGTACAGTTCTACAACCAGAAAAAGCCTCAAAAACACATGTCAGCCAACTAGTTAACTCATTCAACCAGAGAAATTCCACGTTTAAAGACATATTGGTCATGAAAACTAGAGGAATGAAGAAGACATTGTGGTGGGATTCATTAAGATTCTCCTTTTTCAGCAACATCAAAGTTTTCTAATTACATCAAGGCTCCTCACCTGTGTTCACATTGCATCTGGATTAGGGGCAATGTAACCCTTTGGGGACAAAATGCCATCTGTGCTATCGAGAGAGGTATCAAACTAAAGAGCCTGTGGTCCCTTAAAGCCAAAAACCTTCTGAGAACCACCCAGACCTGATTAAAATACGGTTGGGAAATGTTTTATGAAATAAGCTAAACTACAACATGCACAGTGTTGATTTGTAGTTTTCCAAGTCAAAGAGAACTGCAAGAATCCATTTTCCTATGAATCTGATATCATTGATGCAGGGGATGCTAGAATGAGAAAAAATTAAATATGTTCTGCGGTGCAGTAGTATAAGCCCTGCTACTAGGGGAGGCTGAGGCTAGGGTTTGGGAGTTCTGAGCTCTAGTACACAAGGCCCAATCAGATATATGCACTAGGTCCAGGAGCCAATATGGTTAGCCCCAAAGAGCAAGGAACTACCAGGCTACCTAAGGAGAAGTCAACCCTCCCTAGTGGGAAAAAGAGTTGGCCAAAGCTCCTGTGCTCATTAGCAGTGGGTTCAAGACCATGACTGGAATCTATACTTCTAGCCTAGGCAAATTAGTAGACCTAGTCTCAAAATGAAAACATTCTTGCATTTTTCTTTCTTTTTTTAACTAATCAACCACTCATCATTTATTAAATGTATTAAGCACTGGAGATACAAAGAAAAAAACTGGAAAAAAATCCCTGCCTTCCAGAAGGTTTCCTTTTAACGTGGGAGATGACATGTACATATATCTAAGAAGATGGATAAATTATACAAAATGAATAGAAAGGGATTTTGGGAAAGAGAAAGGCAGTACTTGGAGGATTCAGGAAAGAATTCCTGAAAGTAGTATTTGAACTCAGAACTTAATAAACATTAACAATCTTCAGCATTTCACCACAGAAAGAATAGAAGATTGTATGTGAAACTTTATTTTTGTTGTTTGTTTTTTTAAAGGAAACATTAAATTTGAAACAGTAGTAGTGAATCTTCCCTGATTGTCCCTGATGCCCCTGGCTAAATGTTCCTTGGTTTTCTTTTGGATACTTTCCTTAAAAAATATTCGATTGATGTTGTTTTCTTTCAAATTTTTCCATCTCATAACTATTGACCGGTTATCTACCCTTATAGAAGCCCTCCTACATAACAAATAGGTATAATCAAGCAAAACAAATGGCAAGATTGACCATGTCTGAAAATGTATGTTTCTGTCTATACTTGCTCCTCTTTCAAGGTGAGAAATGCATTCTGATTTGCAATTTGTACAGAGAAAAAAAATTCACCCCTCTCTCTCCAGCCCCATTAGATAAGGTAGCTTAAGACATCTTTTTAGGCACATTCTTTTACTCAATTTATTTTAACCATCAAGTTAACTAATTGATAGATACTATTTTTAATATAGAAAAGCCATTTCATTTTAAGTTTTATCATCAGTGACTTGGAAGAAAAAAATTCTGGTAAATAGCTAATTAATATTCAGGACCAAAATGAGAAGAAAGGGACGGATTTTTAATAGGAGACATTTAATTAACTATTGATTTCTACTCAATTACTCAAGGCCAGCAATTATCAATATTGATGGAACAAATATTTCACCACCACTGTGGTCCAAATGAAAGGAATGTCATGCTCAGGAATCCATTCTCTTAAAGAATCAACACTGAACAATTTTATTTTTACATTCTGGCTTCTAAGGACTGATCTGATTATCCTAGTTGCACCACACAGATAAATATATTCTGTTATGTCACCAAAGCAATACTGAATACTGACCTGAATTTCATTTAAAAATAAATACATCAAAACTTTAACCCCTGTAACTAGTAGGCAAAGGCATCCATACTTATTGTTTCTCTAGGCCAGATGTGAATTCCAAAATGTATAAATATACCTCATGAGATAATACAATCTGTGCTATTGTCATAATCTCAAAGGAACCCAAGGAGAAAAAATGAACTTAGTAATAAGAACTTCCATTGCAACTTGGCCATTGGAGTGCACATTAGGCTTAGAAGAGCATGTTTTGTATCAGAATTTCAGAAGTTCCATCTTTAGGACCTATTAATATTCTATGTTGACATTTATAGATTACTGAGTGTGGGTGCATTTCAGAATTATGCCAATGAGTTATAAAACCACATTTGAAACTAGAAAGGAATTGTTGAGAGAGGCAATAAAATGGGAAGATGCTTATTGGTCACTTTTTATTAAGTATGTGGCCATGCACAGGCATCATTTCTCAAACTCATTTGCCCACACAGAGTACGAAGGGGATGGTGTGGGAAGAAGCTGCTTTTTTAAGGTGACATATTGTTGAAAGGAATATGATTTATGTACAGTGCAAGGTCATGTGTCATCATATGATGTGGTGGGGGCTAGTTTTTCTCTTTTTTCTTTCTTTTATATTTGCGTTTGTGTTTTTAAAGTACACTGTTATCAGTGGATCTTGCATATTTTCTGCAATGCCCTATCTCTTTCTCCCTTCTTTGTATCTGTATTTGTCTCTCTGCATCAGTCTCTATCTCTTTCTTTATCCATCGCTTACCTCTCTCTCTTTCTCTCTGTCTGTCTCTGTCTCTGTCTGTCTCTCTGTCTCTGTCTCTGTCTCTCTCTCTCTGTCTCTGTCTCTCTCTGTCTCTCTGTCTCTCTGTCTGTCTCTCTCTTTGTCTCTGTCTCTCTCTCTCTGTTTCTCTGTCTGTCTGTCTGTCTGTCTCTCTCTCTCTTTCTCTCTCTCTCCCCAAAACAAAATAGATAGATAGATAGATAGATAGATAGATAGATAGATAGATAAATAGGTCCGACCTCTTAGGGGATTTATCCAAGAGATATGAGAAATAATAAAAAAAAATATTGTGGTTTCTAAAAAGTGACTTGCTCTGATCTGCCTCCCACCCTCTACTCACCTTACATAAAGTCCCCCTCCTATATGTTAAATGCTCAAGCAGCATATGTTGTTTGGAAGTATTCCTGACTTTTCCTGTTTCTTATTGTTTTAATTTCCCTGGGTCCTGTTTAATATTCTGCTTAATCAGTGGAACCTTGATTATCTAAAAGAATTGGCGACTTAGAATTAATGAGAATAACCAGAATATCAGAACGATGAGGAGTCTTGAGATGGGAAAAGATGCCTGATGAAGGGCATGACCAAAATTTAGATCCCTTGAATTGTTTTGCTGATTTATTAAAAGCAATTCCATTAATTGATTGAAATAGCAAAATCTGGATAATCAGGATTTTTGCTGTGCACATATTACAGAAATGTAGTATCAAGGTAACCTTGGATTCCACTTCTATATTTACAAGGCAATAAAAGTCCTAATAGACTGTCAGGAACAAATGTGAATGTTCTTTCTGAGGCTCCTTCAATTAAATATACTTTATGTCTTTCGATCTGGATTAAAAGGCACTGTTAACACCTACTTTGATTGCATGCTAACTCTCCCATACCATTTCCCCTCCATACTTTTTGTTTCTATTCTGACACATACATATACACGTGCATGCCAGTCAGTAAAACCAGATGAAGGGAGTGGGAGTCATTGCCTATGGATGCTTAATTGTTCTAGCAACAGTGCTTTCCATTTCTTTTTTTCCATTCATTTGACTCAAGCACTCTGCTGTCTTAGAGCAGAAACTTCTCCTTGGGAAAAAAAGGGGCATTCATTAAAGTTTCCAGCCCCATGAAAAGAAGACACTGCCATACAATGGGTATAAAATACTCTTGTATTTGCAGCCTGAAATGGGCAACGATAGTCTCCAAAATTATGCCCCTCCAACCCCCCCCCAAAGATTGATATTTTAAAAATAGCTAATTTGATCAAAAGTAGCAAACCACAATTGTTTGGGAATTGAAGTCACATATTCTTTGTATGTTGAGTGTCAGGGGAAGGGAATAGACGGGAAATGGATAGTTTGGGGGCTTTCCACGCCAGAACTTAAGTTGATTGTGCTGTATTTTGTTTCCATTTTGCAGCCAACGTGTGTGACAATGAATTCCTGCACTGCCAGAATGGAGGGACATGTCAGAACAATATGAAGTGCCAGTGCCCTGCTGGCTACACTGGCATCCTGTGTGAGAAGTTACGGTGCGAGGAGGCTGGAAGCTGCAGCTCAGACTCTGGCCATGGGGCAAGGGCCAAGAGCTCCCTCATTCTGCTCATGGCTCTGCTAGGAATGACTGGCCCATGCCTCTTTTAGGCTCGGTATACTCTATGGCCTCAAGTTCAGCCAACTGATGGGACTGTACCATGGGAAGCGAAACTCATCCAAGCTTTTGCTACTAACATAGAAAAACACACACACACACACACACACACACATGCACACACACATGCACACACACGTTGAAAGACAAAAACAACTGAGAAGGCCTAACAGAACCAAGCCATATTAATCAATTGTGGACAGCAATTCCGAGTCGAGACTGTTAATTTCTGACTCCAGACACGTTGGCAGCTGCTGATATTATTACTACAAGTCACAACGCCAGCTGCAGGACTTACTGTGGATTGAAGGGGTTGTACAAGCCCTCCCCATTCTCACCCCCAAAACAGGGAAAAAAAGTTAAAAACAAACAAAAAAAAAAAACAAAAACAACCTAGAAACACACACACAAACATTTATGCCTCTAATCTGGTGCGCTCTCTGTACCTCTCTGCCCAGTGTGTGGATCAACCAAATAGAAGCATTCTTTGCTGTCAGTGCATTGTGGGTATAAGGAAATCTGGTCAAAGCTGCCATATTGGCCTGCTTCAGTCCCTGAATCCCTTCCAACCTGTGCTATAGTGACCGTTGCTCTGTAATTGTTGGTTGAAAGATTTCTTTGTCTGATGTTAGTGATGCACATGTGTTACAGCCCCCTTCCAAAATATCTCAAGACAGTCATATCCTTGTGTATCTTAGCAGCACGACATCACTCCAGTGCTGGTGGACACCTACTGTACAAGAGTGGCTATAAGGGAAAAGAAAAAAAAAGAAAAAAAAGAAGTGTATCTATCCTTTTGTATTCAAATGAAGTTATTTTTCTTGAAATAATGTGAAATGTAGATTTTTTGTATTATTGCCAATTTGTGTTACAAGACAATCTGTTAATGTATTTGATTCTAATCAGATAAGAATTCAGTTACATTTCCTTTGTCCTTTTTTTCTTTAGATTTTGTTTTGTTTTGTTTAATTGTGCAGAGATCCCTCTGTATGAGCAACGTGCTGGCATCAAAGAATATCAGTTTACATATATAAAAAGTGTAATAAGATTCCACCAAAGGACATTCTAAATGTTTTCTTGTTGCTTTAATCTGGAAGATTTAAAGAATAAAAATTCCTGCATAAATGATATCAGGAATTGGTATTGCCATTTCTTAAGATGAAAAGAAGCCTCCATTTGGCAGATCCACAATCATTTTTATTATTTGTGATGTGGACTGAACATACATTCAGCAGCTGAATTTAGGACTCAGCAAGAAGGATTGTCATTCTTTATCCCGGACAACGTTGACAAAATATGGGACCACTGCCCCTCGAGAAAAATGTACAAACAAAGGAAAAAAGTTCTAAGGCCTTGCCAAGATTACATAAAAGATTTTTGGCAGCACCTTAAAGGAAATTTTGCTTAAGTCCTGTGACTTCTCCAGCTTGACAATGGCACATGATTATATGGGATGGTGAACTAAAAAGTCTCTTAAAATGCAATGTTTGCATTAAATGTCCATAAGAGGCAACGTGGAGATTCAGGAAAGTTGCAGGAAAATGAGAAATTAGGCATTTAACTGGGATAAATTCAGATTTAGCATTTAGATAAAGTGTCAAAGTATCCTGCAGCAAGTAGTCACAAAATGCTACTCTGGTAAATAAAGTTTGTTTTGAGTATTGCCCAAAGGTGTAACAAATTTCTTGCTTCTGCCTTTTATTAGGCCATTTATGTTGTATGACATCATGGGGAAAAGGAGAGGGAATTACAGAACTATGCAAAGTCTCAAAGCTGTAAAAAGTCAAAGGAGGCTAAAACAATGTGGATTTCATTTCCAGCAGGTTGCCATCTTTTAGGTGACCAATAGATTATTAATATCATCACTGGGATTAAAAAAAAAATCCATCAATCAAGCCTGGAGTTTGTGGGTATGTCCACCATGATTATATAATGATAGCCTGTAATATTTGATAATTTTAGAGGATTTAATTACAGCCCCTACATTATTACTTGAGAAAAATGGAGAAAGAGAGAGAGAGAAAGAGAGAGAGAGAGACAGAGACAGAGAGAAGAGAGAGAGAGAGAGAGAGAGAGAGAGAGAGAGAGAGAGAGAGAGAGAGAGAGAGAGAGAGAGAGAGAGAGAGAGAGAGAGTTAGTTGTATTTCTGTATTTCTGGTAAATGCCCTGGGTAAATACTATGGAAGGGAGCAGGCTGTTTTATTGGTTTTGTTCCCAGAAAAGCCAATTCAAAAGAAGCAATAAAAGGTAAACAGGTGATGTCTGTGCTGCCAGCAACCCTACTTCCAAGTCCACTGGATGTTTGTTATTCAAACCAGCAGTCTCTGTCAATGTATGAAATAAGATAGGATGAAAGAAATTAGGGCTTTGGATGAGGGCCAACAGGACCAGCCCCATATTGGAGACTTACATTAGATGCACACTCATGAAAATAAACAGAAAATTATATTACAGACTCACCCAGGAAAATAACTGCAAGGACAAGTGACATATGGAACTAGAGATTACTTATAATTATGTGGATTTCTAATATTAAAATTGGAATTTTAGTTGTCTTAAAGTTTATTAGCACAAACCAAAGGCAGACTGTGTAATTATTGGTAAAGATGCACTTTAACAATCCTTATCCATTCCCAGCTTTGTTGAAATGCTCAGGCTTTGTCTACTGATTTTTTCAGACAGGGATTCTGGAAGATTATTCTAAAGCTGAGTGAATGTTTCATTGCAAATCATTCATGAGTTTTGTTTCTAGGCAGGTATCATCATCTAAATGAACATGGAATGCATTGTTTTCAGTCTACTTAGATGTAGTTCACTGCATTTCCTGAAATAATGCATCCTGCATTTAATAAAAATACAATTTTAGGTATGTAATTAATGGAAATGGAATTTTCTTTTTCTCCTCCTAGACCCAATACTTTAAAACAAATACATACCTTCAAAATAAATGTTTGGCCTTGTATATTGGGTCATTTAGAGTAACTACAAAGCTATAATATTGAATCATTTTAAGAGCATTGTGAATCAGTGGGAACAGAAATATCACATGTTTTTTGCTCAAACATTTTCATTGGCTCTGATGTTGACTAGCTGCGTGACTCTGGGCAAGTCATTTAACTTTTCGTAACCTCAGTTACTTTGTCTGTAAAATGAGAGTGATAATACTGCCCACTCATTTTACTGGATTGTTGGGAAGATGACTCTTTGTTAACCTCAAAGCACTTTATGAGTTCTAATTATTAATTAAGCTAATCTCACAAATGAAATCTTATACCAGTGAAATCAGATTACATATTTGAAGCTAAAAAAGACCCAAAGGTTATCAGGCCCAGCTTCCTCTTTTAATAAGTAATAATCATAGAGTTAGAGTTGAAAGTGACTTCAGAGGTCATCTTGCCAACATCCCTCATTTTACTATTTTAGGTATATAAGCAATGAAAATTGAATTTTCTTTTTCGGTGGAATAATAAATAGAGAGTGCTGGTCCTGGAGTAAGGAAGATTCATCTTCTTGAGTTCAAATGTTAAGTCTATTAGCCCTGTTTGCCTCAGTTTCCTCATTTGTAAAAGGAGTTAGAGAAAGAAATAGTATCTTTCCCAAGAGTTTCCCAAGAAAACTCCAAATTGGGTCATGGAAAGTATGACAAGACTGAGACAACTGAACAACAACAAAAGTAGGCTATGACTTAAAAGTAAAGGGAAACCTTTGTAGTTAGGAATATGATACTATGTCTCTGTTAAGGGAAGCATAATATTCTCCATGCCTGGCACTCTATTCACTGTGCCACCTCACCTAGCTGTCCTAACTGTTACCTTCTACTTACATCCTGTGTGATACTAGGTAAGATACTTTCCCTCTTGGGATTTCAGGTTTGGGGTTTATGTTTAAGTGAGAAGATTGGACTGGTTGCTATCTAAGTTCCTTTCTAGCTCTAAATCCATGATTCACTGTAACTTTCTGACCTCATTGCTTTTATATCTTTGTATACCCAATACTTAGGACAGCAACTTCCCCTCAATAAGCCCTTGGTGAATGTTGGCTGTGGGTGTCTAGTTCTTAGCAACTTTTCCAACCCCTATTTTCCCATTAATTAAGTTAGAATTGTGGGCAAGTCGCACGGTGATTTATTATACCTATAACTCTATGAAAATATGGGCTTCTCTAGAAAAAAAAAAAGGTGGTGGGGGTCTATTTGCCCTATCACACTGCCTCCATTCACATGTAATAACAAGCAACAGCAATTTTAAAAAATCTAATAAATGGAACTAAAGATCCAGCTATATTAAAAGAATGCTTCTTTTAGAAATAAAAGAAAGCTTCTATTCTATGGTGGTAGGTAAGAGACCCTCAGTGAGCTACAAGCAGGAAGAATGGACTTGACTTCAAATCCTTCCTACCAGCATGACCTTGAGCAAATCATTTAATCTATTGAGGTCTCACTTTCCACATCTATCTGCAAGATAAGAGAGTTGAATTAAATAGCCTATGAGGTCTCTTCTAACTTTAGACCTATCATTATGTTCCCACATATTATGAACTTGTATCTGGCCCTTAACAAGCAGCTCTGTATAATGCATCCTGTGAACTATTGCTAGAAAGAGTCCCCAAACTAACACCATTTAGAATCATGGGATTTAGGTGTTGGAAGGATGTCAGTGACTTTCAAGTCCAGCACATACCTCCCTCTAAAGAATCTCTGCTACATAAAATGTGACAAGTAGTCTTGCAATTAAAGGGAAACTACTTCTTCACAAGTAAGAAACCAAGGTGATCACCTGCATCTTGTGCCATCTTGACTTCTTTCCCACAACTGGTCTTGGATGACTGAAGGAGAGAGTGAGGTCAAAGAAAAAACTTAGACTAAAATCCAATTTATGCTAGAGTCAAAAGTCATCTAAAGTGTTGTAATTTGGTCCTCATCAAGTATGAAGGACAACCAACCACTTCTTCCCAAGACAGATAATTCTAAATTTGAATAATTAAGAAAATTTATACTGCTATCAAGCCTAAATTGACTTTTTTGTGACATTCACCCATTGCTCCAGGTTCTGTCCCCTGGAGCCAATGAAAACATGGCTAATCTCTTGGCCACGTAGTCAGTTTTGACATGCTATAGGACTACTGCCTTGATCCCTCCCCCAACTCCTACCAAGTCTTCCCTTCTCTAAATGAACTTTCCTATTTTCCCTTAATTCCTTCAATTTCTACAGATCCTCGTGTGATATAGATTCAAGGCCCTTCATCATTCTGATTATCCTCCTCTAAATGTTCACTTTATCAATGTTCTTCCTAATGTGGTACTCAGAATTAACCATAAAACTCCAGAAAAGGTCACCTATCATCAAAACTAAGCTCTCCTTATCCACAACAGTTATGCTTTTCTTAATGCAACTGATCAGACAATGGAAAGGGATAAAAATGACTAATTAGTAAACATACTGTCTTCATTGTCCTTTGTTCCAGTCTAGAGCATGGGAATGAGGAGAACTGAGTAGAGACTGGAGATCTGTATTTGCATTTTAAACATCAAGATGATTTCTTCCTTGCCAGCAATATATTCCAGGGAGCTTTGGGTTTTCCGTAGAGTGCAATGTTTAGTTCTGGGGAGCACATGCTAGAAAGTGTATTGATCAACTGGAGGGTGTCCTGAAGTGAGCAATCAGAATGATGATATGCCATATGAAGACCAATTGTAGGAACTGGAGATGTTTTACAAGAAGAAGAGGGGTCATAGGGAGATATGATAGTTCTCTTCAGGTATTTGGAGGGCTCTCAGGTTAAAAAAAATCAATTCTCCAATATTCTCTGTAGGAATCAGTGAATTGCCATTAGAACAAAATTAATGAGTTGTTTGAACCTTTCTCCTGTTCATGATTTCAGTAATTTAATGCAGAAGCTTTAGTTATCCCTTTCCTAATATGTCATTCTGAAATGGTCTGTATATTTCTCTGCTATTGACATTTGAAATTCCACTCACAGAAGTTTCAGTTAGAATACCTCAGCTGCCATTTTCTCATTCAGTCTTTTAAAATTATGACAATTGAGATGGGGATGGCCCATTATTGATCTCAAATTGAACATCATGCCTTGAAAAGGAACTGCTCTTTGGAATGAATACAGAGGCCAGACATTTCTAGGAAAACTTAAATAGGCAAATCTAGAAAATATGTAGGAAAGAAGATGAGATCTTCTGGAAGAATACAGATTAGGGAACATTCCATATAAGTGTACACATACACACAAATTAATATTCTTCATTAAAGAATAAATTATATTTTATATGTTACATGTTTTATATCATATTAAATTATCTATTATATATAATATATAAATGTTCTATTTATATAAGGTATAATTATGTTATAAATTGTGTTATGTTATGTAATATTAATCCTGTTATTATATAATGATTATATATTATATATAATAATATTTGTGTATATATATATATATATATGGTTAGAGGATATTTTTTTCCTCTGATAAATTGTCTATCATTCACAGAACTATTGCGTGCTCCCCCTTTTTATACTTTCTCCCATGTGCTTTTAAAATTTTTCTACTTTAAGAGCCCTAAAACACAAGGCTCCAAAATCCCTTAGCATACTAAAGAAAAAGATCAAGCTGACACATAATTGGAAGTCATGAAATACTACAACCTTCAAACTACTGGGATTCTTTTACAAAAAATTTACCAGCAATTTAGGAAATAGTGAGCCAACCATTTCTGCCTCATGACTGCTGCTGTCTCTATCTTGCATTTGAAAAAAAAATAAGCAAAAGGTTCCCAATATGTTAATGGCAACACTGAAATCTATATCATAACTAAGTATGATCAATTATAAGAGGTTTATATTAATTTCAAATTCAGGTACAGTTTTTTTCATGAGTGTTGTTTCTTTTACAGAATTTAATGAGTCCCAATGTGGCAGAACAATCATCCTGTAATATATTTGTCCAAACAAAGCAACCAAGAAGACTCGCCCTGTGTCTATAGTCATTGCTTTAGACTGAAGAGTGAAATATTTGATAAATGACAACATCTCCTCTTTGCTTTCTCCCATAACCTGAAAGATGTTGTCAAATGACAGATGAATTAAAACTCTGTGGTAACATTTAAGATGATGTGATATTTTTCACAACCTTTTAATAATAGCTGGCGAAGTAGGTCATTATTCCATTGACCCTAATTATGTCATCGTTGAAGATTTAACAAAATGGGCTAATGAAAACTGGTGAGAGCTAGAAATAAAAATAATATTCATTTTGTTACACTGGTCTTATTTTTTTTAACTGAGATGTCAGTATTATTAAATTAGTGAACTGTGAATTCTAGGAAAAAAGACACTGCTTGACAAATGGAGAAAATAATTACACCCCCTCCTACATCTGTCTGAATATTTTTTGAATTTCCCATGTGGAAAGAATCTATCAAGTTAAGTTAAAGACATACTGTACATATCATGGTATGTATCAGTGGGACTGTCCTATCAGCTTATATCAGTGCTTTCCTCTTATAAGGTGCCATAGTTCTAACCTAATAATGGAGAGAAAATGGAAGAGAATTACCCAATTGAAGTCCTATTAAGAATAGGTGATACTTCTTGCCCCAGGCAAGTCAGAACATAATGTCATTTTCTTAGTTTATATTTGCTCTATGAAGCCAGTGCAGTCCATGCTGGGAATGGTTTGGGGGCTGCCTGAAACACTGCAAGAAATATTCTCCAAGGAAATCCAGGCTTGTTTTTTTACAGGTCATCTTTCCCCCCATAAAGACATGAATAATCATCTTTGGCTTTCATGCTCTGATGAACACCTCAAGGCAGAGAGATTAGTAGCATCATTCTCTGTCTCTTTGCTTTTCCTTGAAAATACAGTCCAAATAGTGTATGAGAGAGCATTTGTAAGCATTTTTTAGATGATGTTGAAATATAAAGAGGGTAGCTAGGTGGCACGGTGGATAGATTGTCAGGCCTGGAATCAGGAAGACTCATCTTTATGAGTTCAAATCTACCTCAGACTGTTCTGATTAAAATTCTCTGGAGAATGTATGTTAATTTATAATTATTTATTAAATAATAAAAAAGAGGTCAGAGAAAGAAAAGGCCTCCAGCCATGTGGGGTTGATACTTCCCTTAGGAAGCCTCTTCTGAGAAACCTGACTGAAAAGCATACAGTTTTGCTCTGGATTCCCAGGAACAAGGTCCTACTTCCTCTGGGCATTCCAATTTACGCCATTCTTGATATCCTTTTCCAAAGCCCTCCAATTTGGAGGACTCTACCCTCACTCTGAGCAAGAGGAGGATCTTCTAGATACCAGAAGTCAGGAGATATTTAGAATGACTGCACAGTGCACCTGTCCACTTCTCTCTACCCCTCTACTTTAAGAGGCTTGTTTACAGATAAAAAAGGGTTTTATCTACATTCTTATTCAAGAAGAGGGTACTGGGGAGAAGCAATATATATATATATATATATATATATAAGGTTAAAACTCTTCTCATTCTTAAAATCCAAATATTGTCTTGGGGTGCCAAAGAAAGAGATATAGGCTAATGTTTAATTTCCACAAGACACTGTCTAGCCATGTGACCCAGGGTAAATAACAATCATGTGGGCCTCGGTTTCCTTATTATTATAAATGAGCTGGAGAAGGAAACAAGGAAATTCAAACCACTTCAATATCTTTGCCAAGAAAACCCCAGATGGAGTTACAAGAGTCAGATGACTGAAAAAAGAACTGAACAACAATTATAAAGAAGATTTCAGCTACATATTCTGTTTATTGAAATAATAAATATGGGAAATTTTACAATAATGATAAATAGTATTTGTATAGTATTTTAAGGTTTATAATAGACTTTTCATATCTTAACTCACTGGTTCTTCACAACATTAAAAAATTAACACTTTCTTTATTTTGCAGATGAGGTAATTGAGGCTGAGAATGGTTAAGTGACTACAGCTAGTTATTATCAGAAGGATTTAAACTCATCTTCTTACCTCCACATCCTGGGTCTTTTTCACTGAGCCAACTAACTACCCCCCTAAACAAGTTCTTGAGCTATTGGAGAAAATGTAATTATAATATATGACTGGAGATATGAGTAAATCTGATTAAATGTGATATACACTATCTTGTACATAAGAGATGGTTAATCATTTTTTAAAACTGACAAGTAATTCTAATATATCTGAAGACTATAGAATATCAGAGCAGGAAGTAATCTTGTAGCTTATCTAATCCTATCCACTCATTAATTGATGAGGAAACTGAGGTCTTGAGAGGTAAAGGGATGCACACAAGGAAACCCAGGCAATTCAAGGTGAAGACATGACTAAAATTTCACATCTTCCAGCTCTCTTTCTAATTTTTCATCTCCTCCACCAACATACCCTACCCATATGCAAAATGTCACTTGAAATACATGAAATAAAAGCAAGTGCATTATAATTTAAATTCATATTTTTAAAAATATATACATATACATATATGGAGAAAGTGATTTACATATATTTTTAGACCTCGATTCCTTAAAGAACAATCATTTGTTCAGCCCAGATTTTCTTCTCTACCATAACTGTTTATCAAATCTACATACAAAGGGGGCAGCTAGATAGCTCAGTGGATTGAGAGCCAGGCCTAGAGACAAAGGGTCCTAGGTTCAAATCTGGCCTCAGACACTTCCCAGCTGTGTGACCCTGGGCAAGTCACTTGACCCCCATTCCCTAGCCCTTACCACTCTTCTGCCTTGGAGCCAATACACAGTATTGACTCCAAGGCAGAAGGTAAGGGTTTTTTAAAAAATCTACATACAAAGCAACATGGTATAATATATTTAGAGACAGAAGAGCCCTTAAATATGATCTAACCACTTTACAGATAAGGCAACTGAGACGCAGGGAGAGTAAGTCATTTGCATAAACTCCTTCTGGTAATGAGTGAAAGCTGATGTTTGAATTCACATTTTGGTTGTTGTTCAGTCAACTATGGCTACTCTTTAGTGACTCCTTTTGGGAGTTTCTTGGCAAGGATATTGGAGTGTTTTACCACTTTCTTCTCCAGCTCATTTTATAGATGAGGAACCAAATCCATGTTATCTGACTCCAAATCTAGGACTTTTTTCCACTGTAATTCATCATCTCTATTAATGTATATGTGTGTATCTTTTACTATTTTCATGTCTATCCTAGGATATATAGCAATGAAATAAAAGAGAATATCTCTTTGGTTGAGGTTATTATTTGAGTCAAAACATCCTAGCAACTATCATGTATCTTTAAGAGAAAAACTAAGAGGCAATGGAGTATTTTCCAGTATTTAAAATGTAACTAGGTTCTGACTTAGGAGATATACTGTGGTGAAAACAATTTGGAAAAAATGCATGGTTTTCTAATTCATTTTTGTAATACATGTTCAGTCTATACTTCTGTGATATAAGAACATGAAATTATTTTGGAATCACAGACCTGAATTGCACCTCAGAGGACCAAGCATCTAACCTACCCAATCATGAATTCTGATCCCCCAATGAGCTCTTCAGCAAATAAATGGTCATCTAATCCCTCAATCAACCAATCAGCAAGTATTTATTCTGTATCTACTAAGAATCAGGCATTGTTCTAGGTACTGTAGATACAAAGACATGAATAAAGTGATTCCTACCCTCAAAGAGCTTACTTTCTAAAGGAAAAGACAATATGAATATATAAAAACATGTAAATATATTCTAGAAGTATAAATATATTCAATATACAAATGCATGTAAATATTTGTAAATATATTCAAAATGAATAGAAGGTAATGGAGTGAACACCAGCAACTCAGAGGATCAGGGAAGGTTTTGTGCTGGAGGTCATATTTGAGCTTCACATTGCAAGAGGTTTAATATTCCAAGAAGTAGAAATAAGGAGATAGAGCCTTTCCAGCACAGAGGATAAATGGATAGCATGAAAGATAGGATATGGACTATGAAAAATGGTAAGAAGAATTTGATTGCTACAGCATAGTAATGCACGATAAGTCTGAAAAGGTAGGTGAGAGCCAGTTATGATGGACTTAAAATGCTAAACATAAGACTTGGTGGCAGAGTGGATAGAGTGCTGACCCTGAAGTAAAGAAGATCTGAGTTAAAATGTGATCTTACATACTTAATAGCTAAACATAAGTTGGACTTAAAATGCTAAACATAAACTTGATCCTAGAAGAAAAAGGGAGCCACAGGAGATTATTGAGCAAAGGAGTGGCATTATCAGATCGACATGTTATAAATGGGCTCAGGGAGGAGAGTGACAATTCAGAGACCAATTATGAAGCTGCTGCTATTGACTGTGGAAGAGATAATAAGGGCTTGATCTAAAGTGTTGGTCATGTGACTGGATAAAGGCCAGCCAAAGGGAGAGATGTTGTGGAGATAGAATCAACAGGACTTAGTATAGTAACTAATTGATATTTGGGGTTAAGGAATAGGAGGCATTGTAGATGACTCCAAGATTGTGAATCTGGATGACTAGCAGGATGATGGTACATGAAGCCCATGAGTTGATGTGAACTTTCTTTTTATCATCACCTCTTTTATTTGTTATTATTTTTTAAGAACTTTGCTTTTATTGTCTGGTCCTGGTTTACTTGAGAGGGATGAAATGAGAGGAGCAGATGGGTCTAATACCATATTGAAAGACAATTCTAATTGTTAGAAAGATACTTCCTATATCGACCATTAACTACTGAATCGAAATCAACTCCCCTACAACACCTAGTAGCTTCTATCCATTGCTACTATTTTTGATTCCTGAGGTCATGCAGGTCTAATGTAATTCCTCTTTACATGATGACCCTTCAAATATTTGAAGGGATCAATCATGTCTCTTCTGGAAGCAGGGTTAGGTGGCAGAGTGGATAGAGTGCTGACCCTGAAGTAAAGAAGATCTGAGTTAAAATGTGATCTTACATACTTAATAGCTCTAGGCAAGTTACTTAATGCCATTTGTCTCAGTGCCTCATTTGTAAAATGAGCTGGAGAAGGAAATAGCAAAGTACTCCAGTATCTATGCTAACAAAACTCCAATTGGGATCACAAAGAGTCAGACATGACTGAAACAACTGTACAACAAATTTTAATAACTACTACTGTGTTGAATAGCAGGAGAGACTGAACATAATTTGTGAAGAATGATAAAAAAGAATAGTTTTTACATTTCATATCCCAAAATGGAATTGTTCATCTGAGGCTGAGAAAGGTTGAAGATGACTAACTAATTGAAAGACTAGTTGGAGTTCTCCAAGACTGAAAATGAGCAAATGTTTCATTTCAAAAATAGGGAAGAAAATGGAGTAGACAAACTATAAACTTGGAAGAAGAGTTGGTGGAATGTTCCTAAATCAACAGTCTCTCTTCATTTGAAGTTCACTTCCATCTGATTGTAACTGTCACTCATAGTCTTGGTCTCTCTTAAACTCCTTCTTTTTAGGATAATCTGCCTCTGTTCTCAAGAACTTCAGCATATTTCTATGGGTTTACCTTCTTGACTTTTCTTTTTACTGATTTCCTATAATAGTTTCCCCAGAGATAGTTCAAAAACTCCTCCTCTTTTCCCAATCTGTAAGTTCTATTCCTATTCTCTCCTCTCCTCCACAGAGAATTTTCTTTTCCTCCCAGGTTTAAGACCAACAAAATACACAAGTCAGTTTCCTCAAAATCCTTACTCCAGAGTTGAAGCCTCCATATCTTCTCTCAGATTCTCATTCTTTTCTTTGATCTCACTGAAGAAAGAGGTTAACTCAACACTGTATTTGTGACCTTGTTCCACCAAAAACACTAGCTACCCACATATCATCTTTCTTTTACTGACTCTATGCCCTTTGACAAATTTTCAGGTTTCCCACAACCCTAAAAATAAACAAAGAAATTTACAAAGAAATAGGTGAATAAATAAATAAACACATTTATGAATAGATAACCAATATGTTCTTATCTCTGCTTTTCTCTCAATTAATTGTATTATCTCTTACTTTCCTTTCAAAGCTAAATTTCCCAGAAATGCTACTCATCATTCTGTCTTTATTATTTCTTTCAGAGACAATATCTTTTACCCATTGTTCCATATTCAAAAACCTGGTTTAACTTTTGTCACAAAGATGAAGACATGAAGGAACAACCAAGGAATTTCTCGAACCATTCCCAGATTCTTGACCCTTTCCTTTCTTTATCCTTTTTCAAAAGTAAGGGTTTTGGTCCCATGGAGGAAATAATAACAATAATAATTAAAAGAGTAATGTGTACATACATCATAACATTTTTATATACCATGTGTAGCCCATGGGAGACTGAGGCAAGAGTTAAATGACTTGCCCAGAGTCACAGGGCTAGTAAATGTCTGAGGCTGGATTTCAACTCATGAAGATGAGTCATTGATTCCAAGTTCAGTGCTTTATCCATTGTGCCACTTAGCTGGTCAGAGAATTTTGTAAAGTCCCTTATTTTTCTTCCTTTGTCCTTGAAAGAGGAATCTTAAAAGTAAGCATTTCAGGTATAAGGGGCAGAGAAAGAGGCAGAAAAGTCTTGGGAGGTCAAGCCACAAGTGTTTTCTGATTATTGCTTCTCTTATCTATATTGATCCCACTGTGAGATAGATCCTAGAGGTTAGGACAGTAGAGGCCAGAACCCTAGGGCATGAATAAGGCAGGTATTGGGAGAGCAGACACAAAAATGGTGGAAACAAGGCAGAAAGTTATATCTGACTGAGGCAGCCAAATGGGGACCACTGTAGGGGGTTGGGAGAGTCGAGTCCATAAAAGGAGGTTGAAAACTTCAGAAGAGCATTAACAATACTAGTCTTTTTTATTTCATGGACATTTTCATGCCATGATCCCAAGTTCTATCCTGAACATCTCCAGGGGACCACAGCTTCTACACTGGGCCCTTATGAGGGAGCATTCACCATATCTAGCCAGATCTAGAGGCACACTATTGCTCCCTGGTCAAAAAGTAGGTACTGTATTTTTTTACATGTTGAATTTTGTTACTAATGGGTATGGTAGGGAACTGATGCAGTCATAGTTCCTATTTAAAGCAACCCTTTAGTGAATCATTTGTAATATAAAGAAAGCTTTGATATTGTAACTAATCACCCATCCATTTAGTAATTAGTTTTATAGGTTCATATTAAATTTATGTGATTATTTTAAAGTAAGGCATTTTTATGCTTCTTATTCTCCTTGTCTTGGCAACCTCACTCCAAAAGTTCATTATTTGTATCTTGTATTCAATGATATATTTCCAAATTAGACTGTGTGTTATAGCTGTACCATACCAAACTAGAACTTTCATTCAGCTACTCTATTGTCTCCAATTAATTAATCCACAAATCTAGGTTTAAAGGCAACATTCTGCCTCCACACAAAGAATCACAGAATCACAAGAGATGACAAAGTCAGGGGCCATCTTTTGTTGATTTTATTCAGTTGTTCAATAGTGTCTGATTCTTCATGACCCCATGGACTATATTTATAGCATGCCAAGCCCTTCTATCTTCCTTTATCTCTAAAAGTCTGTCCAAATTCATGTTTGTTTTTTCTATGACACTGCCTATCCATACCAACCTCTGTCATCCCCTATTCCTTTTGCCTTCAATCTTTTCTTTTAAACCCTTACCTTTGGTCTTAGAATCAATAGTAAGTATTATTTTTAAGACAGAAGAGCTATAAGGGCTAGACAATTGGGATTGGTTGACTTGCCCAGGGTCACACAGGTAGGAAGTATCTGAGGCCAGATTTGATTCCAGGTTCAGCTCTCTATCTACCCAGCCACCTAGCTGCCCCTTTTTTACTTTAATCTTTTCCAGCATCAGGGTCATTTCCAATGGGTCTTGATTTCTCACTATATGGCCAAGGTATTTAAGTTCCAGCTTCAGTATTTGACATCTCAGGCTAGTCCAATCCATCTCTGAACAATCCTTCATTTAAATGTCTTTCATGAGAGGGAACCAACTAATTCCCAAGATAACCCAATCCACCCTTGGATAATTCTTAGCAAGGAGCCAACATCTGTCTTGCTATTTCTGCCCATTATTTCTGTGATTTCTTTACTCCTGGGGCCAAATGGAACACATTTAATCTCTTCTCCACTTGAAGGACAGTTTTCAGGACCTTTCCCTTAAGTCTTCTCTTTTCCAGACTAACTGCTAGCAGTTAGTTTAGCACATCCTTATATGGAATGAATTGCAGGCCCTTCATCATTGCGGGGGCTCTCCTCTAAGAGCTCTCTGGCTTATCCATGTCTTTCCTCAATTTCGGTTACCAGAACTGATTCTAATGAGCTAGCTATAGACTGACTAGGACAGAATAGAGCAGGGCTATCCCTTCTCTATTGCTAAAGGAAAGTTAACTCAAGCATTATATCTGCTCGAAAACCAACCCATAAATGTACATATATAATGTAAAAATTATATATATATATATATATATAAATGATTGAGTTAACTAGTTCCTCTTAGTTCCTCATAATAGTTCCCAAGTCTAATACATGTTTTCCTCTACATTTTCTTATTTGATCCAAACAAAAATAATAATTATTTATACAGAACTTTATTAATATAATATATATTAAATAACCATTGTTATTATATAGTATCCTTACAAGAGCTATATGGGGTATTAATATGTGTTATTATCTCTATTTTTCCAGTGTTTGTTATTTGGTCATACCCAACTCATTGTGACCCTATTTGGGGTTTTCTTGGCAAAGATACTGGAGTAGTTTGACATTTCCTTCTCCACCTTATTTTATAAATGAGGAACTGAGACAAATAGGGGCTAGTGACTTGCCCAAGGTGACACAGCTAAGAAGTGTCTGAAGCCAGAATTAAACTAATGAAGATGAGTCTTTCTGACTTTAGGCCTGGCACTCTATCAACTTTTAGCACCTAGCTGCCCCTTTTCCAGTATTCTCCATTTCCAAGAAGAAGAAAAGAAAACTTGGAGAATTTTCCTAACACAACACAAACAAAAAAGTGGTGGGACTTGAATTGAAGAACTTGGCTCTGCAGTTTCTAAATCTGGCAGTTTTTGCCTGATCACAAAGGAAAGCCTACAACCATGGGAACAGAGATATAGGACTTTCACTGTTTCATAAGCCAAAGGGCTAAGATTCTCCAAGTGAAAAATACTTTGGGAGACTCTGTACCAGACCAACTAATTGACGTCTCTGGCTATTCACACTTTGGTTTTTCCAATGGCTTGCCATAGCAAGGGTATGCTAAAGTGAGCTTGAAAAATGAGAGCTGGTTGTTACATTTTTAGGGTCAGAATTTATATATTGGAAATTAGGGAATACTAGAAATCAGGGGTTGATTTATTATTTTGTTGATTGTCTATGCTTTAGAAAGTGATGGAGAAAATATTAATAAAATAGATTAAACATAAATGCATCTTGCACACATTTCTTTTTTACTCTTAGAAAACCAGTTGTTATGTATGTATCTTTCTACCTGGCTCTACCCATCCAAGTTTTCATGGGAATGTAGTAAAAAATTCGCTATAAAACTCTTGTTAACAATAGCAATGTGTTCCTGACAGTGACGGGGCCCAGCAGAGGAGCCCCTGGAATCTGCCAGTGGATGGGAAGACAAAATGCAGCAGAATGTGTCATCGGGATAATGATGCATGTCAATTGTAACCTAATGGTAAGCTATCAGCCTAAATTGGACCCTTTGAAGAATAATCCACAGACTGTCATTCCCAGACCTATGCAATAATATGGAAATCACTTTGGGTGCTGGTCTAGGAAGCAGCCTAAATGAGTTAGAATTGATAACTGCCTGTAATGTCTACAGAAGGAGAAAGGGAGCACACCCCTGTCCTTGCCTGACTTATTCCGTACTCTCCAGGGGTGACCATTTTAAAGAATGATACGTGTTACAGAAATGCACAGGAAAATCCTACTGCACAAAGGGAGGTACTTTGAAATTGCCTCGATATTATTGCCCAATGAGTAAAGTCACCTTCCGAGGGAGGGAACATCATCGCATGGGACTACTTTCATTTTCAAGAGATGCAGAAGGGAATTTGAAAGCACCCAATGTGTGTGTGTGTGTGTGTCAGTGGGGGGGTATATGGGAGAGGGGTGGGGGCATTTATCTGTTAATTATGAATGTTTCCATGGGGAATTCTATTGCACAAGATGACTTCAGTTCAACTTTCTCATGAGGAGGCCATTTGATTCCTATATCCTCCACTTATCCCCTCTACTAAACGATATAACATGGAAGAAGGAAAATGTATATCTTTCATTTGGGGAGCACAGTAGTACCTGCCTGCACTTGAGGGATACCCAAGGGCTTCTTAACTCAGTTTTTTAGAGAGGCACCGTGTGGTAGTGGATACGAGTACTGGATATAGAGATAATGAAGAGAAAGAGCACTATCTCTGGACTCAGAAGACCTGTGTTCATATGCCACATCTGACAAAAAATTGTATGCCCCTGGGAAAGTCCCAGGACCACTTTAAGTCCTGCTTTCCTCATCTTTAAAACAAGGATGATGGTGGTGCTAAGAGGTCTCTGGGTTCTATGTAGCTCTAGATCTATAATTCTGATTCTAAGACTTGGTTCTTAATGATATCTCTGCAACCAGCATTGTGATCACTGGTGAATCCCTTCATTTGTCAATGTCAATTTCTTTATCTACATATCAAGTATCCTAATTGCTGTTATTGTTCAATCATTTTAATCATGTCCGACTTATTGTTACCACATTGGGGTTTTCTTGACAAAGATTCTGGAGTAGTTTGGTTATTTCCTTCTCCAGATCATTTTAAAGATTAGAAAACTGAGGCAGAGTTAAGTGACTTGCCTAGGATCACACAGCTCATTAGTCTGCATTTAAACTCTGGTCTTTCTGACCCCAGATGCAATGTTCTATCCACTGTGCCTCCTAGTTGCCTATAATAACTAAAGGCAACTTCTTAACAAACCTATTGGGAGGCTTAAATGAAACAATATGTGTAACAATTGTTCAGATACTCTATACATACCTGTTGTTACTATTATCCTTATTTCAGTATCAAAATCATTATTGTTTTTGGACTATTGCTTTTCCACCAGTTAGTCAACTAACATTTGTTAAGCATCTACTGTATACCAGGCATTGCTCAAAGCACTGAAGATTCAGTATATCAGGAGCAACTTATTCTCCTCAGCTGTAAAATGGGGATAATAATACTCCTTACTTTCCAGGGTTGTTGTGAGGATTAAATGAGGCAGTATTTGTAAAGTGCTTGGCAAACTTTAAGACACTATTATAATCTGACAGACACTTCCTAGCTATATGACCCTGGCCAGGTCACTTAAACCCCAATTGCCTAGCCTATCAATCACTCTTCTGCCATGGAACCCACTATTCTAAGACAGAAGGTAAGAGGTTTTTTTTTTTTTTTAAGCACTATTATAGTAATAGAAGTAGAAGTAGAAGCAGTGGTAGTAGTAGCAGCAGCAGCAGCAGTAGGAGGAAGAGGAGTAGTAGTACTGGTAGCAGCAGTAGTATAGTAGTAGTAGTAGAAGCAGGAGTATAATAGCAATAGTAGCAGTAGTGTAGTAGTAGTAGTAGTAGTAGTAGTAGTAGTAGTAGTAGTAGTAGTAGTAGTAGTAGTAGTCAGACAAACCCTCCTGGTTCAAATGTTATGAAGATAGTTGATATTAAAATATTCTACCCAAGAGGAGAGTCTGACCTACTACTCCTCCTCCTACTTACTACAACAACTACTGCTATTATCACTGCTGCTACCACTATTACCACTACCAACTCCTTATGATTGACCTCAGGAGTTATAGACTAGATCAGCAGACTTTGGTTATATTAATGGGCAATCAATCACATATTGACTCTGAGATATTCAAGGCAAACTACACGTCTTGCACTATGGTAGTGACATCAGAAAGAAGAACTTTGTCATCCTTGAATTGTGGTCTGATGACCTATCTCCTCAGTTTGAAAGTAATCTATATGGAGCTCTAAGAGAGAAAGTGTTTAGTGTGTTCTATGACTTGCTCTATCCAGACTTTGACCAGATGATACTATAGACTACCTGAGAATTTTGCCTCTTTGGCCCTTTTCTATAGCATAGAACGTGGGATTTTTGGAAACTGGGAAAAGATCTATATTTAGAATCACAGGATATAGGTCAGAATTCCAGTCTTGCTACTTACTAGCTGTGTGACACTGGAAAAGCCATATAAACTCTAACACATCAACAAGGATCTCTTGTTAAATAGAATGGTTGGACTAAGTCATGGGATCATAGAATCAGAGATGGGAGCTACTTTAGAATCCATCCTTATTTTATAGATGAGAAAACTGAGGCTCTTCCAAATTAAATTATTTGGTCAGGTACATACTATAAGTAATTGTCAGATTTTAACCAAGATCTCTGATTCCCAATCTGCTTATCCTTTAAAGCCCCATCCAACCTGCCCTTGACCTCTCTTTCAAGTTTTGCTAGGGATTACTAGCCTTTACTCTGTTCCTTTCTCATGCAGGGCTTTTGAATTGGCTGACCAGTATATTTGGAATGTGTTCCCTTCTTGCATTTGCCTCCCTAGATTCTTTTTCCATTTAAATGCAACTCAGGCAGGATCTTCTTTGAAGCCTTTGTTGATTCCTCAAACTGCTAGTGCCCTGGATCCCAAAGCACCCTGTATCTAACTGCTTTGTATATATTTTCATTTATTCACTTTATATTTGTACTGTGTATGTTTTCATGTACTTGTCTTTCCCATTAAAATGTAAAATCATTGGTAGTAGCCCTTGGTTTATTCTTTAAAAAAACAAAACAAAAACAAACATCTTACCTTTGGTCTTCGAATCCATACTAAGAATTGGTTCCCAGGCAGAAGAGCAGTAAGGGCTAGTCAATTAGGGTGAAGTAACTTGTTCAGGGTCACACAATAAGGAAGTTCCTAAGGTCAGATTTGAAGCCATGACTTCCCCTCTCCAGGCCTAGGGCTCTATCTACTGTGCTATTCACCTTCTCCTTGGTTTATTCTTTATCTCCATCCTTAATATCTAGCAAGGTGGCTGGCATATAATAGGTGCTTAATAAATATCAACTGACTGACTGATCCAAATTGAGAATGCTTTACACTGTACCAAAATGCCTTTGATGATCTCTCATCTTACCTTCCAGCAGCACTAAACATTTATTTCCCAGGTCAGAGAGCTAGCCAAGAAAAGGGCACCCCAGAGTCTGAGATCTTCAAGCTGATTTGTCTTGACCATAATTCAAGGCTGGGGTTGTCTAATTCTATTTCCCTACCACTGAATGGTGTATTTGAGGGACTGTGAAGAGAGATTGTATTGGTATCCATAAAATTTAGTATACTGATGGGCACATAGTAAGCACTCAAGAACCCTTCCTGATTGACTAAGTCACTATTCCTCATTACTCTCAACAGAAGCACCTTTTCGCCATTGCTACATAAGCTGCAACATGGAGGAAGTGTTGGCTCCTCTCAGCCCCAGCACCAATCTCCTATTTCCCTCAGTTCTGTTATGCACCAAAGAGACTAGTGAAAAACAAACTCATTTTGATCATTATGATAGACTATTAATCAAGAAAGCAAGAAATCAACAAATATATTAACACTTACTACATTCTAGATTCTGTATTCTGCTAGGTGTTGGAAGAACAAAGTCAATGGAGTAATTCGCCCTTATTTTCTTTTAAATATCTTTTTTTCTGTTGCATGTAGAAATAATATTCAACAATTATTATCTGATATTTCAAGATTCATATTCTCTCTCCCTCTCTCTTTTCCCTCCCACCTCCAAAGATAATAAAGTCTGATATACATTTTACTATTATAATAATGAAATACATATTGTCATTTTTCTCATTCCATGAAAGAAGCACATATCGCATATACAATAAAAAATTCATAAAGGAAATAAGATGAACAATGGTGAACTTTGATCTGTAAGCAGAATCCAACTTTTCTTTAACTGTGGATAATATTTTTCTTCCTGTGTTCCCTGGGGTTATCTTGGGTTTTTACCTTGCTGAAGCTGAAATATTGAATAGTTGGAATTTTGATCATATAATATTTCTGTTACTGTATACATTGTTCTCCTGGTTCTGCTCATTTCACTTTGCATCAATTCATGTAAGTTTTTCCAAGTTTCTCTGATCTTGTTTGAAATTATTCCCTATTTTGAAATAACTTATATTTTAATGGGAGAGTCAACAAGTAGGTGTGTGTGTGTGCAATAATACAAATATATTTGAAGAGATAAATAGAGTAGTCTGAGGAGGATATGAGCAGTTGAGTAACCAAAAAACATTTCATTTAGAAGGTGATATTAATAATGCTTTGAACAAAAAGATATTCTTCTGTGCTCTGAGATGGAGACAAGGCAAAAGCATAGAAAAGAAATGGAATGCAATATGTGGAACAGAAAGAATAGAATTTGACTTGATCACAGACTGCAGGAGCAGGGGTTATATATGAAGCTGAAAAGATAAATTTAGACCAACTTGTGTAGTTCTTCAGAAACTAAACAGGCATGCTTACATTTCATTTCAGAACAAGAGAAGGCCAGTAGAGTTTATTTTATAAGGGAATGAAATAGATTTACAATTAAGTAAGACTCATTTGTCTGCTAAATTGAGGATATACTGAGTGGGGAGAGATTTGATGCTAATAGACAAACAGAAGACTATTGCTATAGTAGAGCTGTGAGGGCTTATTGATCCCCTTTCAAGGGTGCTCATCCTCCTTTGGTGATCTGCTTTTCACCCTACTTTCACTTCAGCTCCAAGAAGCTGTTGCATGCCCAGCAGCTACACTCCAGTAAAACCTTCTAGGGAGACATTGAGGATAATCCATAGACCTCAAATATGTTAGTGACTTAGGTGGATGCCTATTCCAAGCATTTGAAGATAGAAGATAGAAGGGAACATGAGAACAATTTGTTCTGACCACCATGGAAGCAGCTGAAGCAGACATCAAAGACAGCAAGGTCATCCACTGAATCCTGGGTCATTGGTGATTGTTTTGACTTTTGTCTTGCCACAGATCTTTGGAAAAATAACCTGACAACTTTATGAAACTCTGCCTAACTTAAATACAATTCTAGTGCAAGTCAAGATATTACCCAATGATGCCACTGGTCCTCTTCAAAATGAAGGATGGATAGCACCATAGTAGAGAGGAGAAATGATGCTGATTTTCTCAATATATTTTCCCTTTAGTGTCTCTTCTTAGTAGTACTTCCCTGGATTATAACTATTGTGATCCATTTCTCAAAGTGTGGTTTAGTTATATCACTATCTTTAGTGATTCAAAATCAGAACAATACTGATGGTAGTTATAAATAAAAATTAATCTGGAGGCTTATTATCAGATTTATAAACATTTATTAATAAAGAGAGAGAGATTGATAGAGGTAGAGAGAGGAAGATCTCAGACTTCCTAACTTAAAAATAGATCTTATTCTCCTTTTAGCTGGATGGTTGAGCGAGAGATGACCAAATCAGATAAGGAAGCACAGAGAGAGCAAAACCCCAGATACCATTTGGTCATAAGCAAAGCAAAAAGGCCCCTCTCCTTCTTGAGATTGCTTTTTCAAATACTCTAGCTCCTCCCTCCATGGCAACACTGTGATGGTTCTGACATGTAGACGCTCAGGATGCTTGCCCTGACTCTGGCATCAGGCCATTTGGTCATCAGATACTACATGTGACTGTGACTCCTATCTCCCACCACTAGGGTGCTCAGGATCCAAATTCCATAAATAAATTATTTCACATAGTATCAGCCTCTGTGTAATAATTCTAATCTTTAATATCAGAAGATAATGTGACATGGAGAGTTAGATAGCCCAGCTAATGTGGTGGCTCTTTCAGTAGTACAAAGAAAGGTTCAAAAGTGTGACATGTGGTGAAAATGGAATGTCAATATTAGTCAACTGATTAGATATATGAGGTGATGGAGAGTTAGGAATTGAGGATAATACCAATATTGACAGACTAGGGAGAATAGAAGAATGGTGGTGCCTTGGACAGAAATAGGGAAGTGGATTTTGGGAGAAAGATAGTGGGGGTTTTAGATATTTTGTATTTTAGATGGCTCCAGAACATCTTGTTTGAATTAGCCTAGGGAGCAATTGGCAATATAGAACAAGAGGTAAGGAAAGGCTGGATATACCTATATGTGAGACTTCTACATAGAGATGACAATTAAATTCATTGAAGTTTATGAAATCTCAAAAAGTGAATGAATGGAGAAAGAGAAAGGAAAAGCCACTATATTTTGGGGGGGGCACCCTCAAATTAAGTTATATATATTTTTTGCCAGCAGAGACGGCTAAAGAAATAAGGTAACAGAGGCAGAAAGAAAATCATGAGAAGATTATGGCAGGAAAAGTCAGACAGAAAAGGGTATACAAGAGGAAAGAATGTGTGAGATTTAAAATGGTTGAGGTCTTAAACTGTAGTGTTTAAAATAGTGGAAGATATAAATTGTGATAGATATAAGAGAGGGTGAGTAAATTTGACCACAGAAATATGTTTCACTACAGTGTCTTGGGTTTTAAAATCAAATATAAGGTGGTCACCAGGGAAATATTCCCAATTATTCAAATACCCAAGTCAATTGGGTTTTATAGAGATTTTAATTAACAATATAATGAGTAATCAAAGAAAGAGAGAGAGAGAGTAAGAAAGGAATGAGTATGAAGGGCCTCAAGCCAATATGGCCTAGACCTGAGTCTTAAAAGAGAAATCAGTCAGTTTTTTAACACTCACCACAAGGTCTGACTAAACAAGGATACTAGTGATACCAGGCCAGCATCCTTCCTCAAAGAGTCTTCCAGCCAGAGATTGTTTCAAAGGGCCTCTCTCAAGAGCCTCCAGAGCTCCTACCCCAGAGGGACAGAGCCCCTCAGAGGAGCTCCTCAAGGAGCTCTCCTTCAGAATGAGATTTCCTCCAAGAGCACTTCTCCTCAAAGAGATCTATCTCCAAGGAAAGAGCCCTCAAGCATCAGTCCTCAAGGAAATGAGTCTCTCAGAATGAGATCCTCCAGAATGAGAATCAGAAATTGAGATCCCTGAATGAGATCCAAGCTCTTATTTTTAAGGGCAAAATCTCCTCTGTAACCTCCCCTAAGTCCTTACATCTACCAATCACTGTAGCTGTTTCTAAAGGAACGCCCATTTTGAATTCACAGCTGAGTAGTTTTAATCTCTTTAGTAAGTCAGAAAAAATGCTGCTGTGTTGACAAATTTCATTAAGAAAAAAACCTTGAATAAGTTATCACCCTTTTAGGTTTAAGTAGTTTACAAGTTGCCCCACCTATATGGGTACCTAGCATCCCATTGTATCAATTTTAAAAACAGCCATGACTCAAAGAACTTCCTGTCCTTTCCATAAGCATGGGTCAAAGCACTTTCATTGTTCAGCAAGGTGTTTTCTGTCCTAAAGCAGTCTTAAGTAGGGTGGAATAGGGATATTCCCAAGGTAAGGAGTTTTCACATTCAAGTAGAATTCTCACTATCTGCTAGGGAATTTTTTTTTAAGTAGAAGATTCCCCAATGGGGAAATTTCCAACATTCATACGTCTGAGAAATTTTAAGGTTTACAAATGGCCAACTGTACCAAATGCAGCAGAGATATCAAGAAACAAAGCTTTAGATACTGGAGAACAGATCTAAGTGAGTTAGGAGGTCAAAAGCATATATAAAGAGGTTTTCTTTGGGAAGAAGGGTCACTAAAAACTGGGAGAAAAGAGAAGAAAGTAGGGGAGGATGTCAAGGGTTGTGAGATGAATAGAATGGGAGAAGTTGAGGTTATGAGAATGACCTCGATTTTCCTTATAAACAGAAAGGTTCTCACTTGCGAGAGAAAATGAAATTTAGAATAATTTCTATGGGGACAGAAATAGTAAATCAATCAGGAAAGAATAAAGGGAATGCCTTTAGGCAACAAGAAACCAGTTGTAGTTGGATAACATCAATGTTGGAGTATCCAGGTAGCCTAATTATGTGATTTTGTTCTTTAGTGTCTAAGAAGGAGCAGAGGAGATAGAGAGTAGGAATAATTCAGAACTGCAAAAAATCAGCAGTGACAGATGAAGGGAGTGAAAGTGTACAGAGTAGAGTATGAAGTTGACTTAAATAGGTTAACAATAGAGTTAAGACCTGAAAGGGGAAAAAATGAAGTCAAAACAAAGGAAACATCTTAAGAAATTAATCTGGAATTGAGGAACTGGAGGTCTAAGAGACAAATAATAGGTTTAGTTGGGGTGAGAAAAGGGGAGAAATTCTGATGATTATTTTAGATTACTTTTTGGAGACAATTTAACTAGGGAATTTACTGGAATTTCATGATTTCACTCTAATTAAATATGGTTGTTATCCTTCATACTAGAAGTATGACTTTTAGATTTACTCCACCCTGCTGAGTCTTTAGAATTCTAACAACCAGGAATGTATACACCCCCACTTAAGGATTAAGTGGTGGGGGAGGAAGGTCTATGACCTGTGTGTGCTAACATGTGACAAATCATAAACAACTGACTGACCCCCTGGGTTGTCCAAAGCCAAGTTTAAGCCATCATGGGTAGATGTGAGACACAGGAAGTAATGTAAAGAACTGCCTTTATATTTCACATCACTTCCTGTGAGAGGGCTCTGGGGCAGTGGAACTTGACTTGGTGGAGTGTGGGACCTCAGACTGCTTCCCTGAAATGACCATGTAGTGAGTTATAAGGTTGACTCCTCTTTCCCTTGACCTTTCTGAAGGGACCAGCCTCCGAGAAGTCCCCTCATCTTGGAGGAGACCTCATGGCTGGAAGCTGAGCTAGATTTAATCTTCTGGTAAGGCCCCTTGGCTGAGGCCTCTGAACTCCCGCTGGCTCAGATCAAGCCAGAGCAGATCTTCCCCTTTCTCTCTCTCTCCTCATTCTTAATTTCTTCCTTCTGTTGTAAATAAACCACCACAAAATTCCATTCTGACTTGAGTATTTCATTGGAATTTAGAATTTAAATCCCTGTTGACCACTAAAAAATATATTCAGTCTCAACCCTAAAATTTATCCTTTACAGAAGAAGACCAAAATGACATCAAATGATTTCTTTTGACTTGCACATAAATTGGATTTAGGTTAGGCAGAGAATGATCTGAAGGACTTGCTAGGTTTCTTGACTCTCAAGATGTTGCTTCTTATAAAACTGAAAGAAAAAAAGTCCAGTTGACTTAACAAGAATATGATCTAGATGCTGCTCTGATGCTACCTCCTTTTTGCTCATTTCTATTATGTTAATCTGTTCATTGATATGGCAGATATACCATTTTGAACTGAAGTTATTTTCTCCAAATAATCAGAGGTCGGAAAAATCATTAGTGTTGTTTCTCCTTCATTTCTTGAAGAGGGTCAACAACAATCATGGGATGCTATCTTCATTTGTACATGAATTGGATTTAAGTGAAGTACAGTTACACAAAAGTCATAGGCTTCATTCTCTCTTCCAAGGTCACTGAAGTCCAGGGGCAAGACAAAGCCAAGATGGCTGGTTATAGTTCTGGATATAGTGGATGACTTTGGCTCCTTTGTTGTCTAACCAAGCTCTAAGTACTCCACAATGCCCATTTCATTTGCCTTTAAGGGTTTTGGAACAAAATGTTCTCATCTGCCCCTTCTGCTGGAGAAAGTCTTCACATGGTTGGGATGGATACTCCATCCCTCATTGGTCTGAGTCCTGTTAGTTGCCCTCAACTTGGTTTAGCCTTCTGTCAAGAGAGTTTTACTGGTTTGTGGCTGCTGTGAATGTTACAGCTTCTTGGAGCCATAGGTGAAAGCTGGGTAGCAAACAAACACCAAAGAAGGCAAGCAGCCCTGAAAAGGACTTGACAAGCCCTAACCCCAGAGATACTAGTTTTTTTCCTGAACACCCCATATATCCCATAGTCATATTAATCTTGGGCCACCATATATCTCTTAGAAGCACATAGTAGAGTAAATGGAGTGATAGATTTAATCAGGGATATATGACTTCAAAGCATACATCTGCTTTTTGATAACTTTTTAACTGACCAAGTCACTAAATCCATCTGACCCTCAAACTCAGCATCTATAAAATGGATTTAATGGCCATAATTCTTGACCACTTTAGTATAGGGGTCAAGTGAAATAATATATGTAAATCAGTGCCAACATCAAAGTACTATATAAATGCTTGTTATTTATTATTCTAGGAAAGTGAGCTAGGTTTAAACTTGACATTTCTTGACTTCAGAACTTGACAACTACTCAGTGGAATGTGTCACTGTTGTTTGATAAGACACTGGAGAAAATTCTTCATGCATTATTTTGTGCTTAAATGGGTCTTCTGTGATGGGTGCTAAATAAGTACAAAGACAGATAGGTATTGCTGCTTAGTGTTTGCAGGCCATCTTTCAAATAGGGCTCTCAAAGAACTGTACAAACATTAAAAGGAATCATTATCCCCACTTTACATAAAGAGGAAAAACATTTGATTTCTTTAGTAAGAGCATCTTATAAAGATATCCAAACATAATTATTACTACAGCCTCAGATCAGTCCTGTTGGCGGAAATGCCAAGTCATACAATGAAATTTCCAGCAAATTAAATACTTGAGAACAGAAGAAAGGAAATACTTCAGAAGATATGTTGCTTTGAGTGGAATTCCCTCTCGCAGTCAATTGTATTCTTTTGGATGAGTGATAGAATTGGGCATGAATGTATTGGTTAGTATTATGGAGAAAACTAAAACAAAGAGACATTGAAATAAATCTTCTTGCCATATGATAGAAAGGTCACCCCTTTAAAATATGAAAATGTGGGGGTCAGAGGAGATGTCCTTAATAATTACCAGAAACCATTTCTGGGCATCCAAGTTATATTGATCTGTGGAACAAGTGGAAAGAATATTGGTTTAAGAGCCAGAGGATCTGGTTTCATATCCCACTCCTGATGCTTACTTCCTATGGGTTTTGACCTTGGAGAAATCACATAACCTTGGTGTTCCATAGCTTTCTCCTCTGGAAAATAAGAGATGTGGATAAGATGGCCTCTAAGGTCCCCTCTAGCTCTAGAAAAATGACCTTACTGAAGCATGGCCAATGAGATATTATAGAAAAACTACTACACCATCCCATCACTTAAATTACATTTTGCCTGGACCTGAAATAGCAATTTAACTAATCTCTTTGCCTTCAGTCAGTGACTCTGCCATCTAATCCATTTTAAATACTGCTGCCACATTAATCCTCTTAAAGCACAATTCTTATATCTTTCTCTTACTAAAAACATTCAATGGATCCCTATTCCCTACCAAATGAAGTGCAAGCTTTTTAGTCTATAATTCAAGGGCTTTCAAAAATCTTAACTCAATTTACCTTTCAAGCTTTATTTCCTCACTCTCCTTGTCATAGGCTAAATATTATAAATAAATTGGACAACTCAATATTCCATGCACACAATCTGGGTTTTTCCACTACGTGCATTTACTCATTTTGTTCCTCTCTTTCATCTTACCTCCCTGCCTGTTGAATTTCTAAAGATTCTTTAAGATTTAGCTGAATTGATACCTCCTTAGTGAAACTTTTCCTGATAGTGATATGATATGGAGGATAAAGTTGTGAACTCAGATTCAGAAAATATCTGTATTCAAATCCAGATTCCTTATTAACTGTATGGCCATGGGCAACCTTGCTTCCTTCAGTCTCTATGTTGCAGGGCAAATTATAACCTAAATCAAAGTCTAAGTCATCTCTAAGATTTGATTTTAAGCATATATATATGTTAACGTGATAAGAGCAAAGAGCTCTGGGTAAAAGCAGGCTAACTCCTCTCCCATTCTTTTTTTAGAAATGTTAATAAAGTATTTAAAAATTACTCTAGTCTGAAATCCCATGACTAATTTGAAAGAGAAAGGTTTTCTCTGTCACTTCTAAAATAATGTCCTACTCCTCTCTCTTCAGATTAATTGAAGAAGGACTCCTCTCTGATATAATTAGAGTAGTGACCAAACAAGGGCAAGGACCCTTGACTGATCGATCTAACACAATATTATAGTAATGATCAGATGAAGAAACAATAGATGTCTTTGCTTTCTGTAGTTAATGGAAATATGTCTTGACTTCACCTTTGACCAACCAGAAAGGAGAATCCTTTGCAGATGTGGTCAGAGAAGAAGAAGGTGGAAGAGAAGATGCAGCCAGAAGAGGAGAGAAAGAAGCAATAGCAGCAGTGGGAAGAGCAAACACTGTTAGAGCAGTTACAAGTAAGATCTGTGGCTGGTTAAAGAAAACTTTTGCTAATAAGGCCAAGGTCATTGGTTATATTCCAAATTGAACAGTTACCTTTGCTCCTTTCCATGGAGATGGAAAATGTTGGTCTCACAGGGGAGCCAAACTAGAGAGTGTGACTGGCTCATCAGAAATCTAAGAGTGCTGCTGGATATTCACAAAGTGTCTTCCCTCTTTATCCAGAGTGGGTCATCTTTGCATGTGATTGATACCCATTTAGACATGAGCAGTGAAGAGAGTTAAAATGCCAAGGCTGTTTGATCTAAGATGCACACACACGGTGGGAATTTCTCATTAGAAATGCCCAATGACACAATTTATCTCATTTTTCCCATTTTTACACCACTTTTATAAGGATGGGAACAAAACAGAGAAAAAATGAATGAGAAATTGGGCAGTGTAAAATAATCTAATTATCTTAGAAGAATAAAAATTGAGTCAAAGACTGGGTAAAGGTCACTAGGACCTCTATCATTTCCCAATCATAGTTAGGGCTGCACAATTTTAAATTTAAAAATTTTTTCAACATCAGAATCTAATAGCCTTTTTTCTATCATTGTTTCCTTTCTCTGTTCTGTGTCCACCAAGTCCTTTACATCCAGTGTTAAAGGAAGATTCATTTCAGTTAAAGATGTCTATCTACATATACATAATAAGCACTTTGCAGCAGGCATGAGGAAAAAGGAACTGCAAGGAAGAAGAGCAATGATTTCAACTTTATTCTAAGAAACTCAGTGATTGAAAGGATCATAGAACTTGATTTGGAAGGGACCTCAGAAGATATCTATTCCAATCTCCTTATTTTGTCAATGAGGAAATTGAAGGCCACATTATTAATATTTTAAATTAATTTTTTGGATTATATTATATATTAATGGACAAGAAATAGATCATAACTCCAATGGGAATGTTTCTTGAATTGACTGTCTGGGTGTATATAGTCAGACCACTAATCCAATAAAGACAATAAATTGCAGAACCAGGATTTGACCCCAGATCCTTTGACTCCCAGGTCAGTGCTCCAAGTTCATCACTCTTTTTCAGATACTACTCAACTAAATTATTAATTGCTATTAAATACAACTCAACTAAATATGATGATCATGCATTAAGTTCCTACTATGGGCAAGTCATAATGATAGATATTGAGGATATAAAGATAAAAATGAAACAATACTCACTCTCCAAGTGCTTACTGTGATAGTGCAATAATCCAGGGACTTTGAATGACAGAGACTGGAAGAAATGCAAAGATTTCCATCCACAGTGGGGGATGTGGTTGAGAAGACTTAGAATCCTGAGGGAAGAGGAGATTCTAGGGGAGAGGCAGTTGATCTCTCTGAATTGAGACAGCAAAGGAGAAGGTCCTCCTGGAGACTGGATCCTAAGCAAAAGCTCTCATCCTTCCTTGAACCTGTTCATCATCCTCTCAAACCCCCCAACAAATAGTGGCAGAAATCTGAAGAAAAGAAGTAGTCCTAAAGAAGATTCCTTCACAATCTCTTTATACCCTGGATTTGAACATTGCTCTGCTGTGACAAAAACCAGGGTTCACCAATCTGAACCTCTCGGAGGCTTAGGCTACCAAGCCTAAGTCTCTCAACCTTTGTGGGGCAAGATCTAGATAGATACAGATTTCCCTCATCCTCTTTCCTCTAGACCCCAATCTGTCAGCCATCTTTCAGTTTTGCTCCTTGTCCTTAATACCTTAGAATAAAAGTTATCTACCTTTTAACGGACTCCAGTGTGAGTGAAGTAAATAGTTACAGTTGAAAGAGGGAGAGAACTGATTTCTCTCTCTTCCTCAAGGGAAGAAGTTCATCTTCAAAAATAGTTAATAGAGGGGAGTAAAAGGCAGGTTTAGTAATGTGACAGAGGCTGGCACTAAAGAAAAAGTGGCAGGCTGAAGAGTGTGTGAAACTGATCACCTCAATGGGGGAAGGGCCTAAGGGATTAGAATCTGGAGGAGGAGAAGAATCAGGCTGTTAGAGGAGTTGGTCTCTCAGTCTTGAGAAGTGGAAGGGAGAAGGTAAAAAAAGACTTTCTCCTGAGGGTTATCCACTTTTCCTGCTGGTGACTGGATATCTTTTCCCCTCTCTATACTGAAAGTCTGAACCCATCCAATACAACTTATCCTCCCTTTATAATACAGATGGCACCCCAGATTTAAAAGAAGCCTTTATTTTTAAAAAAAACAGTTTTAGAGACTGTCACCAACTGTCATCAATTATCAGTTGTAAATTTGTTGTCAATTACAACTCCTGAGGCTAGCAGTCTTTGTCACTGGCTCTGCCTAGGAGTTTCCACACAGGATCAAAAGCATCTTGATTCCTGGGGGGGGGGGGGTACAAGTCAGTTACCAACTGCCACTCTGGTAAGTTACAAAACTGAGGGAGAGAGGCTATTTTAAGGGGGAGGCCATATCACAGCTGGCAGCTAAAGGATCTAGCCATCTTGGATCCTATCTAGCTAGAAGCAAAGTTTGTGGGGATAACAACCATTTTCTAAATGATAACTCCTGGCAGTTAGAGCCTAGAAAAGATCTAATGGCAAACATATTATAGCTAATACTGTGGCCTGCTGTGGTAGGAGTAATTGCCATTTATTGGGGCTACATTTATAATACAGAGGCAGGGATGAAAGACAATGTTCTGGGGACATTAACCAATATGATTATGGATGGTCACAGGTATCAATAAATTATCTAGATGTAAATTACCTCTGGCAAATCATATTCCAAGTCTATGTTGTGTTTGTGGCAGATTCTCTTAAACATCTTAAAGTACATATCAAAGCTGGCACCAACCTGATCTTCCAAAAGAAAACTGTACATTCTTTAGTCATTGATAATAGATTAGAGACATTGTTTGGTCAGATCCCTATTATAACTGAGATATGCCAAGATTACATGCAGAGAAAACAAAGCATGGGAAAGGGACCTGATGTGGAGATTGGAGACGTGATGGGACAGACTAATAAGAATGATGTAGTTAGTAATACTAATACTGGGACACCATTAGGGGCAATAGAGGAAAATGATCTTGCCAATAACATACAGGTACAAAACAACAAGGCAGCAACTAATGCATCTGCTAACAATCTTGCAAATGCATCAAAGGCTCAAAAGATTATACCATTGCGTAATGTAGCTAAGGTCACTGACAACTATGGCATCTTACATGCAAAGGTTCATAAGTCATTCACCACCCATGACTTAGAGTCTTTATGTAAACACATGTGTAAATTTTTATTAGAGCCTCATCTCATAATTAAAGAACTAAAAAAGAGCTTTTCACCACTATGAATCAGATTTTGAGGATGTAGAAATTCTTTTATCTGAACTTTTTAATGCCTCAGGAACATAAAAACTTTATTGAGCAATCTAGAAAAAATTCCTCACTCATGAGCTGGCCAGAAGTTTTTGAGGATCTGGATTTTTCTAAGCCATGATAAATGACTTATCTAAGAAAATGCCATGAAGATCTATTGCAGGGAATGAAGCAATTGTCAGAAAGACGCAATGCATGGGGAAATTTTGACAGATTATCCCAAGAAAAAAATGAACACCCAAGCACAGTTATTGATTGCCAAATGGAAAAAACTGAGGGACTGTTGGGTTTTAACCCTGATTCAAAGGAATCAGAGGCACATGTGAGGAAACAATTTCTAAAGGGCTGTAATAAGCACTTGAGGGATTTCTTCAGGAACTATTGCCCTAAGTTTGAGACCATCTCACTTAATGAACTTAGGCATACTGCCACCTATCTCCATGATAACAAAGTCAATCAGGAAAAAGAAAAGAATGATCTAAAGAAAAAGATCCAAGAGACCTCTGAAATATTAAGGCAGAAAGAATTAGAGGCAAAAACAGAAGTTGTAGTGAGAAATAATCATTATACTATATGATGTCAGGCTCTAGCATTACCTGGTAAAAAAGAGACCAATGGGGGAGGTACCCCAGGGAGAAAACATGAGAGCATCAGCATAAAGGGCAAAAAGGGAGATGGCAGAAAGGAAGAAGAAAACTTTAAAATTTTAGTGGTGGAGAAACAGATAGTTGGGCAAGATGCCAAGGGAAACGACTTCAGTACAAAACAAAAGTCCATAATTGAGGTGGAAAATGAAATTGCACAGATAATAGCAGCAACCTGACATTTATGGTTCACAATACATGGACAAACAAAACTATATAATGTGTATATATATACATATATGTGTGTGTGTGTATGTGTGTGTGTATATATATATATATATATATATATATATATATACATGATACATCTAAGAGGGGAAAGAAAGAGAAATGAGGGAAGAATTAACATAAATCCAAAAGCCAAAGACTTTTACCCACTAAATCCTATAATACTCAAAGACACCAGTTCTGGGGATGGGTTTAGCACAGATCACTACCAAAATTCCAATGACTATCTATTCTCTGAACCAGAAACTGCAAAACAAATGAAGGGGGTGGGAACAGAAGAGTCTTTGATAGTAAAACATCATCCAAGTAGTTCTCAAGCTGAAATTAACACAAACACAAATCTTTTCTCTAAGCAAGCTGTTAGTTCACAAACAGCAGTGGTCCAAAGTGATACAGAGATAGTTGATAATAGTGCATAGAATGGGGATGGAATAACTGAAGAGGGGATGGTAGATTACACTATAACATCTACAAAACCTGAAACATCTACTATTTATACATGTGCATTACAAACCATGGGGCAAGAAAGTAAAGAGGATAATGGGAAATCTGTGCATGAAAACACCATATTAGCTAATTTACAAGAGACTCCAGAGCAATATCTTGGGATAGAAGTGGGAGAACAAAAATACAAACCTCTCAGTGATATAGAGGAAAGAGGATCTGTATTGAAGTCATTCCCAGAAGATACCACCATAGAGGATATGGTTTCTATGTCAACAGATTCACAAGAGGGGGTAGATAACTAAGAACCTGATCCAAAAGAACCTGTGAACTCCAGTAACATAATAGTAGGTCCTCAGAAAGCAATAAACCCACAAGAATCAAATTTGTCACCACATAACATAGAATTAGAGCATATTACTTGGCAACAGCTAGAAAATGAATTGGGAAATACAGAAATCACTGAAATAGCATCAGACCAAGACACAAAACCTGATTAACACCTGACACAGAATTACATATCACTGAACGAAAGCTAGTGAAAGATAGAGAGTACAAAAATCAGTGAACAAGAGTCAGGCTCAAACCTAGATGATACAGTACCAGATGGTACAATAATAGTTGACGAAAACAGTGATGAAGAACAAGAACCATATCAGTACTTCAAGCTTTATGATAAAGTTTACAAAGATTTAGATGAGTGGGGCACAATTTGGCATAGTGAACACCACCTGAATTCAGAACAAACAATTTTTTTCTGATTCTGATGAATCAATTGAAAACAGAAAACTTTATCAGTAGATGAAATACTGTATATTACAGGAGTCAATAGTTATGAAGAATTTTGTAAGAAATATAAACTAGGGGACAGTGACACTGAACTGGAAGTAATTTGATAGAGAACAAACTGAAAAAGACATAAACAATGAAATGCTATTATCACATCTGCTTTCTCCAACCTTGAGCATCCCATAACACAACATATTCCATATATTGAAAAAACTTAGTACCATGACTGGTTTGAGTTCTATAGGGTAGCAAACAACACGAAACCTTATAAGAACCCAGATTGGTAATAGGCATAAAATCTGACTCATGATCCACAAAGAAATCTTAATCAAATCAGGAAAACTCCTAAGCCCATAATGACAATCCCTGGCTTAAAAAAAAATTGAGACAAGTCCACAAACCCCAGTAAATGTAGATGAGAAACATCTAAGATGTTATTGTAGCATCTTACACAAACAAAAATTATTGCATGATACCAAAATAGAATAATGTCCAAGACAGATAGTATAAATATGGGTTAGTTGGATCAGGGGGGATTAACATAGCCTGTGAAACACAGGAGAAGTGGTTCTTTGCAAAACTTGCAAGTTTATTTGGGTGTATTTAGAATGCCTTAGAATTAGTAAACATATATACAAATATCCATAGCAAGTCTAAACTAAAATACGATTAACCTCTACAATTAACCACAGGAATATAATAATTGCCTTACAATCACACATTAAGAAAGATACCTACATCTCCCTAATGAATATAGATGCAAAAATCTTAAATAGGATACTAGCAAAAAGACTCCAGCAAGTGATCAGAAGGGTCATCCACCATGATCAAGTAGGATTTATACCAGGGATGCAGGGCTGGTTCAATATTAGGAAAACTATCCACATAATTGACCACATCAACAAGCAAACCAACAAGAACCACATGATTATCTCAATCGATGCAGAAAAAGCCTTTGATAAAATACAACACCCATTCCTACTAAAAACACTAGAAAGCATAGGAATAGAAGGGTCATTCCTAAAAATAATAAACAGTATATATCTAAAACCATCAACTAATATCATCTGCAATGGGGATAAACTAAATCCATTCCCATTAAGATCAAGAGTGAAACAAGGATGCCCATTATCCCCTCTATTATTTGACATTATATTAGAAACACTAGCAGTAGCAATTAGAGAAGAAAAAGAAATTGAAGGCATTAAAATAGGCAAGGAGGAGACCAAATTATCGCTTTTTGCAGATGACATGATGGTCTACTTAAGGAATCCTAGAGATTCAACAAAAAAGCTAATCAAAATAATCAACAACTTTAGCAAAGTTGCAGGATACAAAATAAACCCACATAAGTCATCAGCATTTCTATATAATTCCAACACAGCTCAGCAGCAAGAGCTAGAAAGAGAAATCCCATTCAAAATTACCTTAGACAAAATAAAATACTTAGGAATCTATCTCCCGAGACAAACACAGGAACTATATGAACACAACTACAAAACACTCTCCACACAACTAAAACTAGACTTGAACAATTGGAAGAACATTAACTGCTCATGGGTAGGACGAGCCAATATAATAAAAATGACCATCCTACCCAAACTCATCTATCTATTTAGTGCCATACTCATGGAACTTCCAAAAATTTTTTTACTGATTTAGAAAAAAAACATAACAAAGTTCATTTGGAAGAACAAAAGATCAAGGATATCCAGGGAAATAATGAAAAAAAAATACAAAGGAAGGTGGCCGTGCAGTCCCAGATCTCAGACTATATTATAAAGCAGCGGTCATCAAAACAATTTGGTACTGGCTAAGAGACAGAAAGGAGGATCAGTGGAATAGACTGGGGGCAAGCGACCTCAGAAAGACAGTATATGACAAACCCAAAGATCCCAGCTTTTGGGACAAAAATCCACTATTTCATAAAAACTGCTGGGAAAATTGGAGGACCGTGTGGGAAAGATTAGGTTTAGATCAACACCTCACACCCTACACCAAGATAAATTCAAAATGGGTGAATGACTTGAACATAAAGAAGGAAACTATAAGAAAATTAGGCAAACACAGAATAGCATACATGTCAGACCTCTGGGAAGGGAAAAGACTTCAAAACCAAGCAAGAATTAGAAAAAAATTACAAAATGCAAAATAAATAATCTGGAATACATAAAATTAAAAAGTTTTGTACAAACAAAACCAATGTAACCAAAATCAGAAGGGAAACAACAAATTGGGAAACAATCTTCATAAAAACCTCTGACAAAAGTTTAATTACTCAAATTTACAAAGAGCTAAATCAATTGTACAAAAAATCAAGCCATTCTCCAATTGATAAATGGGCAAGGGACATGAACAGGCAGTTCTCAGCCAAAGAAATCAAAATTATTAATAAGCACATGAAAAAATGCTCTACATCTCTTATAATCAGAGAAATGCAAATCAAAACAACTCTGAGGTATCACCTCACACCTAGCAGATTGGCTAACATGACAGCTATGGAAAGTAATGAATGCTGGAGGGGATGTGGCAAAGTGGGGACACTAATTCATTGCTGGTGGAGTTGTGAATTGATCCAACCATTCTGGAGGGCAATTTGGAACTATGCCCAAAGGGTGATAAAAGAATGTCTGCCCTTTGATCCAGCTATAGCACTGCTGGGTTTGTACCCCAAAGAGATAATGGAGAAAAAGACTTGTACAAGAATATTCATAGCTGCACTCTTTGTGGTGGCCAAAAATTGGAAAACGAGGGGATGCCCATCAATTGGGGAATGGCTGAACAAATTGTGGTATATGTTGGTGATGGAATACTATTGTGCTAAAAGGAATAATAAAGTAGAGGAATTCCATGGAGACTGGAACAACCTCCAGGAAGTGATGCAGAGCGAAAGGAGCAGAACCAGGAAAACATTGTACATAGAGACTGATATATTGTGGTACAATCGAAGGTGATGGACTTCTCCATTAGTGACAATGCAATGTCCCTGAACAATCTGCAGGGATCTAAAAAACACTATCCACAAGCAGAGGACAAACTGTGGGAGTAAAAACACCGATGAAAAGCAACTGCTTGACTACAGGGGTTGAGGGGATATGACTGAGGAGAGACTAAATGAACACTCTAATGCAAATACCAACAACAAGGAAATGTGTTCCAGTCAAGAATACATGTGATAACCAGTGGAATCGTGCGTCAGCTATGGGAGAGGGAAAGGTGGTGGGAGGGGGTGCGGGGAGGAAAAGAAAATGATCTTTGTTTCCAGTGAATAATGTTTGGAAATGACCAAATAAAATAATGTTTAAAATTAAAAAAAAAAGAATAACTTAATCATTCACAGGTGTTCATCTGGAAGTATTGCTGTCACTGTGGACAATACTCTTATGGCTCTATGATACATGTATAACCTGGTGGAATTGCTTCTTAGCCCTGGGAGGGGGGAGGCAAGAGGGGTGGGAAAGATCATGAATCATGTAACCATGGGAAAATATTCTAATAAATAAAATTTTAAAAATGAAAAAAAAGAAAGATACCTACATTCATTACAAAAAAAAAAACTCACTTGTACACATGAAGATGCCACAAACATCATGTAAAAAGTTTCACTCACATGCATCAATATATTCAGTCTTAAATGCACACACATGTTAATCTTGCTCACAAACATGATCCTGTAGTTTCAGATATCTGAGATTGTCTTTCAAGGTGAGACGACAGGCAAGTATGTATCCTGTAAAGAAGAAGGTACCCTGGACTGGTGACTACGTCAAGCAACACTAAAGGATGGAAGACACACTGACAACTAGAAAGAACTTTGAATCAAAGACATTATGGTGAATGAACTTCAGGGAAATGGGTCACGTAAGATTAATCGCTGATCACATTAAGTTAACATATAGGGAAATGCACATTCATGTGCATATTGGAATAAATATGAATCCACCATGAAATATCTAGAACACAAAAAAATTTCACACATATTAGGAACTGTGCCATAAATAAGGACAGCCCATAAATTGTATATCTGTAAATAAGTCTCTACTATCAGAGGATGTATATATATATATATATATATATATATATATATATATATATGCATATAAATAACATGTGACATATGTAAATGTATACCAATAACAGATGTATATATGTAACATAATAATGATCTAATCCACTAATACAGATAGAAAAGAGAGAGTTAAAATGCTAACCATTAATTAACAGGGACAGAATAGTTTAGGTTGGAAAAGGGAATGTTGTAACTAGAGAGGTAACAGGAACAGAATAAACCAGATTTCAATTGATGCAACTTAATATATATATGTATATATATATATATGTAAACATATATCTAATTGTTATGAATTGTTACATTAGAATTAGCATTATATAAGGCATAGGATAGTTTCATTTTATTTAAGAGTTAAATTTTATATTGATTGCAATAGGAATGACCTTTGTATTAAGAAATTGCTATATTGTAAAAACTTTGTTGGCACATAATCCTAACCCTCTTCCCACAATTCAGTCTTAGTGTAAAATAGGAACTTAGATTAGCAAATAGACAGATTAGGATAATATTTATTATTTTGGGAGGGGGAGGTTAGATGGGAACAATAAGTAACATAGATTAGAATAGACATAGAATGTAAGTAACTGGCATGGACCAGGGTGGCACCATGCAAACAACAGGAAATGGAGGATTTGTGATAGAGGCTGGCACTAAAGAAAAAGTGCCAGACTGAAGAGTGTTTGAAATTGATCACCTCAATGGGGGAGGGGCCCCAAGAGATTGGAATCTGAAGGAGGAGAAGAATCAGGCTGGTAGAGGAGTTGGTACCTCTCAGTCTTGAGAAGCCGAAGGGAGAGGATGAAAAAAACTTTCTCCTGAGGGTTACCCACTTTTCCTGATGGTTACTGGAAATCCTTTCCCCAACTTCCCAATTGAGGGGACTTTCTGAAGAGAAACCTGAGTAGACTTTACCTCAGCTTCTGTTGCCCATGGGTGAGTCAACCTGACTTTCTCTCAGGGAGTTCAGGCTGCCAAGGCCTGAGTTTCCCCCAAACTCAAGGAGGGAGGAAAAGGGTTTAGATAGAGATGGGGACCCCTTTTCCCACATTCCTTTTCCCATTCTCCCCTGCTGGTTATTACTTTTGTATTAACTGATTGAGTTAACATTAAAAGTTATCTGTTCCCCAAGCTGAGTGTGAGTGAACAGATCAAGAAGGAGAGACCTTTTGGTCTTGAGTAGTGGAGGGGGGACAAGAGGGATAAGAGCAAATTTGGGAGAGCAGTTTTAGCTAAAGAAGGAAGGCAGAAGGGGGAAAATCTTCAAATCCCTTCTCCTCTCTCTGAGCCAATTTGTTATATCTGCTGTCTCCCCTGAACCCTGCTTTGAGAAGGGGGTTTTCCTCTCTTTCCCCCTCTCCATACCAAAAGTCCAAACTTCCCTCAGGGTATGAAACTTCCTTTCTTTTTTATTTTTTTTTAAATATATTTTATTTGATCATTTCCAAGCATTATTCGTTAAAGACATAGATCATTTTCTTTTCCTCCCCCCCACCCCCCATAGCCGACGCGTAAGTCCACTGGGCATTAGATGTTTTCTTGATTTGAACCCATTGCTTTGTTGATAGTATTTGCATTAGAGTGTTCATTTAAAGTCTATCCTCTGTCATGTCCCCTCAACCTCTGTATTCAGGCAGTTGCTTTTTCTCGGTGTTTCCACTCCCATAGTTTATCCTTTGCTTATGAATGGTGTTTTTTTTCTCCTGGATCCCTGAAAGTTGTTCAGGGACATTACACCGCCCCTAATGGAGAAGTCCATTACGTTCGATTATACCACAGTGTATTAGTCTCTGTGTACAATGTTCTCCTGGTTCTGCTCCTCTCGCTCTGCATCACTTCCTGGAGGTTGTTCCAGTCTCCATGGAACTTCTCCACTTTATTATTCCTTTGAGCACAATAGTATTCCATCACCAACATATACCACAGTTTGTTCAGCCATTCCCCAATTGATGGGCATCCCCTCGTTTTCCAGTTTTGGGCCACCACAAAGAGCGCAGCTATGAATATTTTTGTACAAGTCTTTGTGTCCATTATCTCTTTGGGGTACAGACCCAGCAGTGCTATGGCTGGGTCAAAGGGTAGATATTCTTTTGTCACCCTTTGGGCATAGTTCCAAATTGCCCTCCAGAATGGTTGGATCAGTTCACAACTCCACCAGCAATGAATTAATGTCCCTACTTTGCCACATCCCCTCCAGCATTCATTACTTTCCTTTGCTGTTATGTTAGCCAATCTGCTAGGTGTGAGGTGATACCTCAGAGTTGTTTTGATTTGCATCTCTCTGATTATAAGAGATGTAGAACACTTCTTCATGTGCTTGTTAATAGTTTTGATTTTTTTATCTGAGAACTGCCTATCCATTTCCCTTGCCCATTTATCAATTGGAGAATGGCTTGATTTTTTGTACAATTGATTTAGCTCATTATAAATATGAGTAATTAAACCTTTGTCAGAGGTTTCTATGAAGATTTTTTCCCAATTTGTTGTTTCCCTTCTGATTTTAGTTATATTGGTTTTGTTTGTACAAAAGCTTTTTAGTTTGATGTAGTCAAAATTATTTATTTTACATTTTGTGATTCTTTCTATATCTTGCTTGGTTTTAAAGCCTTTCCCCTCCCAAAGGTCTGACATGTATACTATTCTGTGTTTACCCAATTTACTTATGGTTTCCTTCTTTATGTTTAAGTCACTCACCCATTTTGAATTTATCTTGGTGTAGGGTGTGAGGTGTTGATCTATTCCTAGTCTCTCCCACACTGTCTTCCAATTTTCCCAGCAGTTTTTATCGAATAGTGGATTTTTGTCCCAAAAGCTGGGATCTTTGGGTTTATCGTATACTGTCTTGCTGAGGTCGTTTTCCCCCAGTCTATTCCACTGATCTTCCTTTCTGTTTCTTAGCCAGTACCAAATTGTTTTGATGACTGCTGCTTTGTAATATAGTTTGAGGTCTGGGACTGCAAGGCCCCCATCATATGTGTTTTTTTTCATTATTTCCCTGGATATCCTTGATCTTTTGTTCTTCCAAATGAACTTTGTTATGGTTTTTTCTAAATCAGTGAAGAAGTATTTTGGTAGTTCAATGGGTATGGCACTAAATAGATAAATAAGTTTGGGTAGGATGGTCATTTTTATTATATTGGCTCGTCCTATCCATGAGCAGTTAATGTTTTTCCAATTGTTCAAGTCTAGTTTTAGTTGTGTGGCGAGTGTTTTGTAGTTGTGTTCATATAGTTCCTGTGTTTGTCTTGGGAGATAGATTCCTAGGTATTTTATTTTGTCTAAGGTGATTTTGAATGGGATTTCTCTTTCTAGTTCTTGCTGCTGAGCTGTGTTGGAGATATATAGAAAAGCTGATGATTTATGTGGGTTTATTTTGTATCCTGCAACTTTGCTAAAGTTGTTGATTATTTCAATTAGCTTTTTGGTTGAATCTCTAGGATTCTTTAAGTAGACCATCATGTCATCCGCAAAGAGTGATAACTTGGTCTCCTCCTTGCCTATTCTGATGCCTTCAATTTCTTTATCTTCTCTAATTGCTACTGCTAGTGTTTCTAGTACAATGTCAAATAGTAGAGGTGATAATGGGCATCCTTGTTTCACTCCTGATCTTATTGGGAATGCATCTAGTTTATCCCCATTGCAGATGATATTAGCTGTTGGTTTTAGATATATACTGTTTATTATTTTTAGGAATGACCCTTCTATTCCTATGCTTTCTAGTGTTTTTAATAGGAATGGGTGTTGTATTTTATCAAAGGCTTTTTCTGCATCTATTGAGATAATCATGTGGTTCTTGCTAGTTTGCTTGTTGATGTGGTCAATTATGTGGATGGTTTTCCTAATGTTGAACCAGCCCTGCATCCCTGGTATGAATCCTACTTGATCATTCTTTTTTATTTTTTTAATACACATAACATCAACTCCTCCTATCCCTTGTCTTTTCCTTGAGGGAGGAAAGACTCCATTCTCTCTCTCTCTCTCTCTCTCTCTCTCTCTCTCTCTCTCTCTCTCTCTCTCTCTCTCTCTCTCTCTCTCTTTCCTCCATTCCACCAAAAATACCCTCTATTACATTACATAGTACTGGAACCTGAAAGAGTATAAGCATTCAATTTGATTTCATCCAATAAATATTTATTTTGTTGTTGTTCAGTCATTCAGTCATGTCCAACTTTTTCATGATGGGGTTTCTTGGTAAATATATTAGAGAGGTTTGCCATTTTCTTCTCTAGTGGATTAAGGCAAACAGAGGTAAAAATGACTTGCCCAGAGTCACCCAGCTAGTGTGTCTAAGGCTGGATTTATTCTCAAGTCTTTGCAGGTCCAGTGCTCTATTCACTGAGCCACCTAGCTACTTCAATTTATTACATGCCTACACATGTAAGTCCATTGTTACATGGTAGAGATATTCAAAGGGAACATCATTCTTGATTTTCATTTCAATAATACAGAAGCCAATCTATTCATGTCTTCCCATCCTGTAAGACACTTGTTTTTACATTTTTTTTTACATCTTCCTAATATTTGGGAGACTTTTCTTGCCCTGTCCTTACATCAGTGCAGCTCTTCACTCATCTCTTATTCTTACCACATGACCAGTCCATATTCTGTTTTAATTATACATTTTATATTGACAGCCTTATTCTGGGACTCTCTTAGTTATGATTTTGTTATATTCTAGCCACTTTATATTTAATGTATATGTCTCCTTTGCTCTTGGAGGGAGATTCCTTTTGAATCCTTCAGACACTATTAGCTTTTTGATTCATTCAATGTTCAACATCAACACCTATAGAATAATGGCATGAAAAAAGATAAATTTTCATTTTTAGGAGAAGCTTGATGTCATTAAAGATCAACAAAGTCACTTGAAGTTAAAAAAAATCCCCTAAAATTATCCATCCCCAGGTCATAAACTACTATTTTCATGTCTTATTTTGATTCTACCATGATGGAATAGTTTCTACCATAATAGAAATGTTTCTAGGCAGCTAAGTTCCTTGATGAATAGAGAACTGTATCTAGATCCAGAAAGACCTGAGACCAAATCTAGTCTTACGATTTTATTCATTATGTGATGCTGGACAAGTCATTTAATCTCTTCTGACTCAATTTCCTCATCTCTAAAATGAGTATGCCAATAGCGTCTACCTCTCAGAATTTTTTGTGAAGATAAAAACTAATACTTCTAAAGCACTTTCCATCTTAAAAACCCTACACAAATGATAGTTAGTATCATTAGCATGCTACCAGCAATGGATTGAGTTATTTTTGCAAAGCTAGTTCAGCTAAGTAGAGAGTCTCATGACCAGGGGTTGGCTACTTGGAGAATAAAGTTCTAGATAGTGTCAGGAAAATGAGTTCATATCCTACTAAACACACTTACTAGCATGACCCTTGACAAGCTAGGTAATACCTTCCTTTGTTAAGTAAAGGATTTGAATTTGATGGCTTCCAAGTTCTCTTCCAGCTCTAGATTAGGGATCCTATGTTCCATGAATTATGGATAATGGCAATTCATGACACAGAGGTGCTAGGAGTTGAAAGATAAAACTGAAACATTTCCTGGCCTCCAAAAGAAAAGGTTGCATGCAACAACAACAACGACAACAACAAAAAGAGCAACAACAACCTCAACAACAAAAATGAACCTCATGCTTATCTTTTCACCAAAGTATTCTACAGCAAATAATTCCTTTTAAAGTCATGCACATAAGAAAGACAAGCAGAGAGGGCAGCTGGGTGACTCAGTGGACTGAGAACCAGGCTAGAGACTAGAGGTCTTGAGTTCAAATATGACCTCAGACACTTCCTAGTTGTGTGACCCTGGGAAAGTCACTTAATGCCAATTCCTTATTCCTTACCTCTCTTCTGCCTTGGAACCATACCTAGTATTGATTTTAAGCTGGAAGGCAAGGCTTAAAAAAAAACACACAGATACAAAGTGAAATGAGTCAAATTGAGAAACAATATACACAATAATTAATAATAATATCAATTAAAAGAACAAGAAAGAGGGGGCAGCTGGGTAGCTCAGTGTGTTGAGAGCTAGGCCTAGAGACGGGAGGTCCTAGGTTCAAATCTGACCTCAGACACTTCCCAGCTGTGTGACCCTGGGCAAGTCACTTGACCCCCATTGCCTAGCCCTTCCCACTCTTCTGCCTTGGAGCCAATACACAGTATCAACTCCAAGACAGAAGGTAAGGGTTTAATTAAAAAAAAAAAGAACAAGAAAGAATTGAATACTGTGAAATCATGAGGACCAGGTTGGACTCCAAGGCAGAAATGCAAGCTTTTGCCTTCCTTTTTTGCAGGAAACTATGGGAGGAGAACAATGTATTTACTCTCAGGGTTGCTTTATATGATATGAGTTTTGGGTTTTTTCTGAACTACTTTTTTTTTCTTTTATGTTTTATTCTTTGTTATAAGGAATGACTCTCTGGGTGATAAAAGGGGGAGGGAAATGAGGGTGATATAAAAATAAAATATAGCAATATTTTTTAAAAAGGCTTGCCCACAAAAATATCACATGGAATCTCCTCACTTCGATAGCTTTTTTGCAAAGGGGAAAAATGGTGGAACAGAAAAATTTTCATCTAATGTCACTGAAACCACAGCAGTGAAGCATCAGTTTCTTGAACAACATCATATCAAAGCTATATGACCTTTGTTGCCATGTGAAGAGTAAGAAATTCTCTAAATTAAATCAGTCAGAAGAATGAACCCAAGAGCTGCCTCCTGACTGAGAACTCTGGAGGAAGGGCAAAGGGGCAAGTCTGAGAAATCAAGGAAAATTGAAGTTCCCCAGAGAAAGCACTTAAGAGCTCAATGTGTAGGTGTTTATAAGTTTTGCAATGTCTTTTTTTTTCTTCCTTTTCCAATAGATATAAAAAACTGTGCCTTTTAGTTGGAGTATTCCACTTTTGTTTCTATTTTTTTTGTATTTGATTTGATCTTCCAAATATCATAATTACTCTGTTTTTGTTCCCCGACTCTTAACACATTTCCAGGGAATTACTTCTCAGACTTGCATTAAGAGAGTCAATTCAACATTTCAATTCATGAGGCAGAATAGTGCTACACTTGCAAATCAGGAAGCCTTGAGTTTACAAAAAAGCTTACTAGTTTTGCTATTGTGGATGACTAGTTATTGTCTTCAAGAGATAATGAAATCCACCTCAATAAACCTGGATATCAAGGCAGGTAGATTGGGTACTAGATAGAGCATTGAACTTGGAATAATGAAGACCTGAGTTCAAATCCATCCTTATCCACTTACTAGTTGTATGATCTTAGATAATTTGTTTAATCACTGTCTGCCTCATTTTCCTCAATTGTAAAATGTGAATAATACAGTATTTACTTCCCAGGGTGGTTGTCAGGATCAAATGAGATAATATTTGAAAAGTACAGTGTCTGACATATAGTAGGCAATATATTAATGCTAGTTATTAACCTGGATTCCTGGTTGCCCAAGTATTTTTTTAAAAGGCCACAAGGCACTCCAGTGACTCCCAAATATTCAATCCATGAGTACTATGGGCAAGATGGAATCAGGTGTTTGCCTCAACTGAATAAAGTCTGCTTCCTCACTGAATATTCTTTCTTGTCAGAATGTTCATCTTCTGATATGGTTAAATCTACTTTTGCTAAATTTTAAAGGGATTACAAATGTTTTATTTCAATCTAATCTCAAACAGGAGGTAGCAGCCTAATCTAAGCCATGTCTAGGGACTACAGAGTGCATTCTAAGTTTGATTTAACAAAGAGAGATGACGGATAACATTTTCAGTTTAAAGAATAGCTAATACTCTACTTTGAGAATATGTGAAGGGGAGTAATATGAGATAAAACCAAAAGACATATTGAAGCTAGATTGTGAAAGTCCTTAAATGGTAGGGTAAAGAGTTTGTATTTTAGCCTGGAGGCAACAGAGAACTACTCAAGTTATTTTGAGCAGGATTGATATAATTAGATCTGTACCTTAGGAACATTATTTAGGGAACAACATGGGGAAAGGACTGGAGAGAAGAGACCAGAAATTACTGTGGGAGGAAGTTAGGTGACTCAGTAGATTGAGAACCAGGTGGTCCTGGGTTTAAATCTAGCCTTAGACACTTCATAACTATATCGCCCTGAGCAAGTCACTTAACCCTCATTTCCTAGCCCTTACTACTCTTCTGCCTTGTTACCAATAATCAATATAAATTCTAAAACTCTAAAAGGGCTTAAAAAAGGAAAAATTACTACAGTAAAATGGTAGGAATGATTTGCATAGAATCACAGAATTTTAGAATTAGAAAGGAATTTAGTGGCCACTTCGTCTCCATACTATAAAAAACAATTTCTACTATATAGAACTAGTGGGCATCCAGTCTTTGCTTGAAGATCTCAAGTGGAGAGTACCTCGCTACATCTCAAGATAGCCCATTTGGCTTTTGGGTGGTTCTAATTATAACAATGTTGGTTCTTACATTGAGCTCAAACTTGCATCTTTCTGATTTTTCCCCATCACACTTGGTTCCTCTCTTGGTGACCAAAGAGAATAAGTCTAATACATCTTCCACATGATGGTCTTTAAAATTTTAATTATAATTATCATATTTCCCCAGAAACTTTTCTTCTTTAATATAAACATCTCTAGTTCTTTTAACCAGTCTTCATATAACATAGACTCAGAAGTCTTGGGAGTCATTGTTATCATTCTAGATGCTCTAACCATTTCCTTTCCTAAAGTGAGTTACCCCAAAGTGAGTTACCCAAAACTGCAGGTGTGGTCTGACCAGGCAAGAGTACAATGGAACACGGCGTGATATAAGTGTGATGATAGTACATTAAGATGGATTTATAGATTTGTCTTAAACAATCAGCTATAAATCCATCTAATTGTACTATCATCTCACTTCGATCACTCAGTGTTTTCCTCAAGAGCATCAGGAGATACTTTATAAACATTTTACTCCAATATACAAAAATCATAGGTATAGCATATCTCATCCACTTGCAAAGGTGGGGGTCATTGGAGTTAACCAATCATTCAACTTCATCCCACTTAAAGTGATAAGGTGTTTAACCAGATGAAAGCCCATTTCAATCAATTAATCTAGAACTTTAGTTTAAATGTGAAAAGCCCTAAAAAGCTACTAGATGAAATAAATGATGAACAGGAAGTATATTCTTATTGATTGAGGGAACATGGTCAAGCCCTGTGGGTTGTCTATATAATAGAGAGCCAATTCACAGTAGGGAGACAAGTATCTGCAAGTTTAGAATGGAAGTCTTCCAGGTAAGTTCCTGAGAAATAATGGCTAGAGGATTCAAGGAAGTACCTCAGCTTTAGGCTCATGTGCCAGCACACACACACACACACACACACACACACACACACACACACACACACACACACACACATCAGAGTAGAAGACCTTGAAAACTTCAATTTGGGACTTCTCATTTTCCCATCATCATCCATCCTCGGAATACTCGTGCCTGGCAGTAATGTCTTTATCCAGGACCAAGTACAGACTTGATGTAATAAGGAAGGACAGATTCAAAAGCTCTTCATTATTGTTTTGGGTTTGGGGGAGACCTTTCACCAGCACCAAAAGAGGTGACAAATCATTGAGAATTTTTTAAACTAGACCTTGGAACTAATATATTATACTGACATTTTGATATCTTTCCTATAAGAACATAAGGCTAATTTGCCCTGATCTTGAGAAAGCCATGTAGTTTCTTTGTGGTCATCCTCTTATCTAGATTCACGCTAAAGATAGATCTAAAAATACTTTCAAAAATTTCCCTAGAAATTGAGTTTTTATATTTCTTGTCTTCCTTAAAACTGTACCCTTCTTCTTTTCTGCTACAGAATCACAGAATTTTAGTTAGAAGGAACCTCAGTGACCAAGTTATTTAACTCAATTTACCTCTTCTAGTCTCCACATCTTGAAAATCTCAACTCTGGCTGCAAATAATCATTTTATTATGTAGTTAATTGGGGTCAGGTGATTTGAATTCACCAAGGACAACAGTGTTCTTTTACTAATTCATCAGTTTAAGAGTATTAATTACTCATTAGCCATTTTTATACTGTTCTTCATAGTCCAATTCTTTCTTCTTGGCAAGGAAAAGAGGACTGAAATAAGAAGAGAGAAAGTAGTCTTTCTGTTACTAGTTATCATCCCCTCTATCCTAAACATTGATCTTCTCCTTTAACCAATCTCCTTCCCAGACAATATAGCTTTAAAATCTGTTTTCTGTCTTACTTCTCTTTGCCAAAGTAGATCATAGTCAGCTAGTTAAGCATTTATTAAACACCAAGATAGATCAGGAGGCATCTAGCTGTTGCAGTAGGTAGAACACGAGGTTTGGAGCTGAAAGATTTATCTTCCTGGATTCAAATGTGGTTGCAGACCCTCTACATTCTTCAAATTATTGTGTTTGCACATTGTCCCTTAAAAAGAAAAAAAAAAAAACCTTTTACCCTTACTCTCTATTTATTCTAAAGCAGAAGAGTGGTAAGAGCTAGAGAATATGGGTTAAATGACTTGCCCTGGATCACTGATATAGGAAGTGTGTGAGGTCATATTTGAACCCAAGACTTCCCATCTCTAAGACTGGCTCTCAATCCACTGAGCCATCTGGCTGCTCCTAGTTATCTACTTTAATGACATATCCCCCACCCTTGTAAAGGGCAAGTTCCTTAAGAGAACTCAGACTTTCTTCTTAATTTTTTTCCCCAAAGGTCAAGTATGGTATTTGCATAGTGATAGGGACAGAATAATACTTGTTAGAATGAATAGGATAATAAAGTACCCCTAGGGAACCTGTCTTTGGTTCTATTATATTCAATATTTTTATCAATGACTTGGCATTTTCAATCAATCTTTCAGACAGCATACTTATCAAATCTGTAGATGGAATTAAACTGTGTGTAGGAGGGAGAGCTAAGACATTTATGGCAGAATCAAGACACGAAAAAAAAATTCAACAGGCTAAAATGATGAGCTGAATCTACTTAGGTGAAATTTAATGGGATTATTGTAAAATCCTACATTTTGTTTCAAAACATTGGTGGAACAAGTTCAGTATAGGGATGTGCGGAGAGATAACAGCTCACATGGAAAAGATCAGTAAGCTTTAGTGACTACAAGTTCAACACAAATCAACAGCAGGTATTATTGTCAAAAATGCAAATTTAGGATGCTGCTGTTGCTGATGATAGATAACTGTTGTTACTGTATACAGAATAAGAGAAGTGAGAGAACCATATCTAGAGTGCTTGGTTCATTCCTGGGTGTCACAGTATGGAAAGAATTGGATAATCTGGAGAATATCAAGTGACAAATAATCAGGATGGTGAGAATACTAAAAAAATGCCATATTTAATGGATGTATAGCTAGATGGATGTATGAACAAATGAATGGGTGGATGAACTAATTAACAAATTAATAAAGTAATGAATAAACCAATTATTAAGAGCTTACTAAAAACCAAGCACCGTACTATGTGCCAGAAATTTAAAAAAAAAATTTCAAATCCCTGTCCTCAAAGAGCTTACCTTCTAACAGGGACAGATGAAACAAACGTGAAGAAAATATTGTGGTTTATAATTTTAATCCCTTCAAAAAGACAGTTGCCTTCATGTATTTGACAAGCTTTAATAATGGCAGAGGGAGGGGGCAGCTGGGTAGCTCAGCGAATTGAGAGCCAGTCCTAGAGAGGAGGTCCTAGGTTCAAATCTTGCCTCAGACACTTCCCAGCTGTGTGACCCTGGGCAAGTCACTTGACCCCCATTGCCTAGCCCTTACCACTCTTCTGCCTTGGAGCCAATACACAGTATTGACTCCAAGACCGAAGGTAAGGGTTTCAAAAAAAAAATAAATAAATAATGGCAGAGGGATTAGACTTGTTCAAAGTTTGCCCTGTGGGCAAAATTATGAACAGTGGATTGAAGTTGTAGAGAAGCAGACTTGAGATCATGATGAAAAACTTGCTAAATGTCCAAAATTGCCATGGAAGGTACTGAGTTTCTTTTTACTGGAAGTCTCTAAGCTGAGGTTATACAGCACTTACCAGGAATAGGATTCTTGTTCAGATATGGTTAAACGGCATGACTGGTGTTGTTCTTCCATCTTTGAGATTCTATGATTCAATGATTTACTTGTTAGGTTATTCTTTGCTTATAAGAATATCTACATAAATCAACTGAACACCCTAAAGGCTCTGCAAAGGAATTCATTATATTTTTCTCAGAACTCTTCCCATATTTCTAACTTTCCAATTTTCAGATGAACAATGAACATGTTTCTGGTCACCTAGGTTCAAAATTTAGAATTCAACTGTGGCTCTTCTCTCTTCCTCACCGCACATATCCAATTCCTTTCCAAGTCTTGTTGATTCTGCCTTCACAATATCTCTCACATCCACTCTCTCCCACAGCCACCCCTGCTTAAGGGTCTCATTATCTCTAGACTCCTAATGGGTCTTACTGCCTCCAATCTCTCTCTTCTTCAATCTATTCTCTTCACAACTTCCATATTGATATTTGCTAAAGCACAATTGAAAATATCATTCTACTGCTCTGAAAGCTTCAATGACTTCATCAAGATCTTCTGATGGACATTAAAGAGTCCCCCTCCCCCAATCTTCTGCAGTCCATCTAGGCTCTTGCACATTATTCTCCTTCATGCACTCTACATCCCAACTAAACTGGTCTACTTTTGGTTTCCCATAAATCATATTTTTTTAAACCCTTACCAATATTATGTATTGATTCTAAGACAGAAGAGCATTAAAGGCTAGGCAATGGGGTTTAAGTAACTTGCCTAGGTAACGCAGCTAGGAAGTGTTTGATATCAGATTTGAACCCAGGACCTCCTGTCTCTGGGCCTGGCTCTCAATCCACTGAGCCACCAAGCTGCCCCCCACCCAAAATAACGTTCTGATTGCTAAAGGTCCTTTGCCTTTAAAGAAACTGTCCCTCCTAACTAGATTCTATTCCTTCCTCACCTTCATCCCTTGAAATCCATGGTTGCCTTTAAGATTCATCAATTGCCTCCTTGTATACAGTTTTCTCCAATTTCTGTACTTGTTAATGCCTATCTCCTCTTCCACCTCTCAACATTACATTGTATTTATTTGCATTGACTTCTCTTTGTCCATCATTTCCTCCCAATAGAATGTAGGCTCCTTGATGACTTGGTTTGTTTTTAGCTTTGGATCCCTAATACCTGGCACAAAACTGATGCTTGCTAAATGCTTGTTGAATAAACAAATGTATCTGTAAAAGATGTATTAAACACACAAAAAAATGTAATTTTCCCATCCAGGTTCATAGATTATCTGGAACAGATTATCTCTAAAATCACTTCCAGTTCTAACACTTTATGGTTTCATTATTTTCCTTGGATGGACATTAGCCTGAGATGTATTTGATCAGGACATACATTTAGTTTCTGAGTGACATATATGCCTCCAACACACACAGAGAGAGAGAGAGAGAGAGAGAGAGAGAGAGAGAGAGAGAGAGAGAGAGAGAGAGAGAGAGAGAGAGAGAGAGAGAGGAGAGAGAGAGAGGGAGAGAGAGAGAGAGAGAGAGAGAGAGAGAGAGAGAGAGAGAGAGAGATTGAGAGAGAGAGAGAGAGAATGGGAGCCTTTCTAAAATTCAAGAAAAGTTCTGAAATCTCCATGCTCAGATCTTTCCTTTTACTCTCCCTTCACTATGACCCCCAAGACACCAGTGAAGTACTGTCTGTGTACCCAGCACTAAGACCTAAAGTTGGAATGTAAGATGTTGGGCCTCTACCCAAAAAAGATCAAGGAAAGAGGAAAAGGTTCTTGAGGTACAATAATACTTATATCTTTTTTTGTGGAAGCAAAAAGCTGAAGACTAAGAGGATGTTTAATGATCAAGGAATGGCTGAATAAATTCTTATATATGAATGTGATGAAGCACTATTGGACTGTAAGAAATGAGGAAAAAGATGATTTCCAAAAGGCATGCAAAAACTGAACTGCTAACTGAAATTAGCAGAAACAAAAGACAATTTATATATAACATTAATATAAAAAATGAACAATTTTGAGGAAACTGATGAATAATTAAATGAGCAGAATCAGAACCATTTATACAGCAGCAACACTGTAAAAATAAGAAACTTCGAAAGCTGTAAGAACTATGATCACCAAAGACCATTCATGATTCCAAAGAGCTAGTGATGAAACATTATATTCATTATCAATATGTCACAGATTTAGGGTGCAGAATTTGCCTACACACACACACATACACATACACAATCATGATTTACAGACTAACTAAACAGCTCCTTTCAGTCCCTTCTTTGAGGGAAAAGAGCAAGAAGAAGAGAATATCAAACTCTAAGCTTTATGAGCAACCCATGAGTATGGCCATTGAGTATCCTATTATTAAGGTTTTCAGGTTTTCATAACAAAACATAAAGCAGAAATCTAATTTCTGGAAATTGCTAGAAACACTTTTCTCCCTTAAGTTATCCTTCCATATCCCCAAGGTCCTAATGTCACTAATTAGCTTCTTTAAGGTACTTGTTTACAAAGAAAGCACATGATATCATGAAAAAAAAATTGAGATTGGAATCAAGAGTTGAAGGTTGAAGTCATGGTTCTCCCACTAATCCATTATGTAACCTTGGCCTTCCCATCTTGGGACTTCAGTTTGCTATTCAACAAAACAGGGGCTTAGACTATGTTCCTTCAAGCTCTAATATTCCATGACTAACATTCTGACATACTTAGGATTAAAAATAGAGTGAACTATCCTTAACCTTTGTAGCACTCTCATTAGCCTGAGAATGTCATTGAAATGGGAAGGCTCATTTTATTTACAGTTCTCCTTCTTTCCTGAAAGAGAATGGAGGGAAAAAAAAAAGAATTCTTGACATTCCAATGGCCCTTTTCAGTTTTCCTTAAATAAATAGTAATTCCAGTATTTTGACTAAAAAAGCTATAAGCAGAATTTGAGTCTATGCACCAGAGGAGCTGATTATTTCATATAGCATAATAGATGAGAAATAAGATTCCAGAAAATGTATTTCAGGCATGAGTGAACGTAGACATGCTTGTATGAACACAGCAGAAGCAACCCCTCCTCTGGGCTAGTGTCCTCTGGGCTAAGCACATTCAAATGCAAACTTTAAGAGCTGGGGCCCTCACTTCTGTCTTCTTTTCAGTAGTGCTGACACATTGAACATGGACAAAAACTGATTCAAAAGAAAAGGACAGATTTGAGAATGAACAATCAATGCATTCAATTTGCAAGCTTTTATTTCGTATCATGTACTCTACCAGGCACTAGAGATAGAAAGATAAAAATGAAAGAGTTCTTGCCTTCCAGAAACTTATATTCCAGGGGAGAATACAATGTCAAGTACATAAAAGACCATGTGAGGAGGGAGAAAGCATAAAACACTTGGGGGGAGGGGAGATGATAAAGGTATGATTTAGACTAAATTCATCCGGTCCTGGCTTACCAGGATTGACCTCTGTGGATATACTAGACCCTGCTAGGGCCTGATATTACTCAATTTCTAATGGGTCTTTTGACCTTTTGAAAATCACAAGGTTTCTGTCTTTATTACTCATTTATTTAAATCATGGAAGAATTAGACACAATAGATAAAGAAGAAAAAAATTCCATATGTTCATGGTCATGTGATATGTAGTTTGGGGGCAGGTGGAAGAGGAACTTATATCTGGAGATATAATATTTCTTCCTCCTACCTTTAAAGCCACTAGGGAAAGAGAAATTCAGGCACCCCAGATGGTGCCTGAATTAGGATGAGGAAAGAGAAGGGAAATGACAGGAGAAATAATATTGAGGTAGAATCAACAATCAAATGAATGAGAAAATAAGTGAGAAAAAGTGGAGAGTCAAGGATGACCCAAAATGTACAAATTTTATTATGCTAAAGAAGGTGGTTCCATTATTTTAAAAAATTGTTAAAAATGCACCAAACTGAATTCTGATCAGGAAATCTAAGGAAAAATCACAAAGTCATTTTTCCAGTCCAAAGAAGGTTAAGAAGAAACACAGGAGATATCCACAAATATTGGAGATGTTGGGGATACACCATTGCTCAGTGATGAAAAGATAAAGAACCCTGGGCACCAAGACAGGAAATATCAGGGTAAGAAGAGATCCCAAGAAATCCCTGAACTAGCATGGGATGAAAGAATGGATGCCTTCTGTCATCTTTTTCACTCACTATCCAATTCTGGGTCATAATCCAAGATGGACAAGAATAATCCCAGAGAAGCAAATACTAGCAGTTACTAGTAACTTAGTGAGTAAGGAAGAGGTTCAGGAAGTAAACAGTATCTGTGTGACTCTGGGCCCAGGAACAGAGCAATGATTCATGGGAGAAACCTGCAGGAGAATTAGTCAGGACAGAAGTTCCAGACTAAAGGAGAGCCACCAATTCAGTCCTTCTGAAGAAGCATAGCCGCTTATTTAGCTAATTGTAAATGAATATAGAAGCAGTTTATTGAAATTCTCAACCATGGAAAATTAAACATACCCAACCTGGGTCAGGATTCTGCAAAATTCAGACAAGGAGGGCAATAAATAGAAGATTACTTTTGGAGTACTAAAAGCTTTCAGGGCCTGAGAATAAAGCAGGATATAAAAGGACAGACAGAGCTCAGACCAACATAATCTCTCCCCAGAAATGTACAGTGTCTAGCATTAGGGTAACATCCAAGGTCAAGAAATAGGCTGGAAAAATAAGTAAACAAAAAGAACCCCATCATAAAGAACTGCAATGTAGACAAAGGAAACTTAAGATAATGTGAATTTTAGATTTTACTCTACCCTGCTTAGTTCAGAATTTTAGCAACCAGGAATGTATACACCCCCACTTAAGGATGAAGTGTGGGGGAGGAAGGTCTATGACCTGTGTGCTAGCAAATGACAAATCAGAAACAACTGACTGACCCCGTGGGCTATCCAAAGCCAAGTTTAAGCTACCATTGGTACATGTGAGACACAGGAAGTGATGTAAAGAACTGCCTTTATATTTTGCATCCCTTCCTGTGAGAGGGATTTGGTGTTGGAACTTGACCATGGAGGAGTTCTAACATGAGACCTCAGATTGCTTCCCTTAGACTGTCACGTGGTGAGTGCAAGGCTTAGTCCTCTTTCCTTGGCTTTTCTGGAGGCACGAATCTCTGGAGAGGCCCATCTCTTGGGACTCCCTTTCCTTTGGCTTTCTGGAGGCACCAGACTCTGGAGAGGACCCTCATCTTGGAGGAGGCCTCATGGCTGGAAGTCAAGCTAGATTTAATCCTTTGGTCCCCCTCCCACTTGGCTGGGGCCTCTGAACTCCTGCCTGGTATCTTTCTCCTTTTCTTTTCTTTCTTTCTTCCTTAATATCTTCACTCTATTGTAAATAAACCACCATAAAATTCAATTCTGACTTGAGTATTTCATTGGGATTTAGAATTTAAATCCCTGGCGACCAGCTAAAAATATATTCAGTTCAATCATAAATTTTACTCCTAACAATACAGAGTCAGAAGAATATTATGATAAAAATATCTACAAGTAAAACTTGAAAAAAAAAGTGATATCTGAACACAAATCCAACCAGAATTTATGGAAGAATTAAGTCAAAGGTTTTTAGGAAGTGGTAAAATTACACTTAAAACTAATTATATACCACAACTTGTTCAACCATTCCCCAAATGATTGATATCCCTATAATTTCCAGTTCTTTATTTTTGCACAGGTAGGTCCTTTTAAAAATCTTTTATCTCTTTGTATCATTCATCTCTTAAAGGATAAAAGTTGGCAGACATTATGCAAAGAAACAGTCATGTGATGTTTTTGAAATTCTTTTTTACTTTGGGAGCTTAGCTGAATTATGTGAATGGGCTCTCAATATTTTGCAGACTCCAGATTTAAGAAGTTGTGGGAAAAGTATTCACTGCAACACATGACCTATCAGGAACTATGTTAATGACACATGTTGTAAGAGAATTAAGGGAGGGTTCTATTAGTAAGAAGTCCACTGAAGAGAAGAGCATAAGTGACAACATATTGCTTATACTACCCCTAGGCAGATTACAGAATCGGAATAATTGCTAAATATTCAGAATAAGCATTAAGTCAGATTTTATATACACATATATATGTTTATGGAGTGTGTATGTGTGTGTGTGTGTGTGTATGTGTGTGTGTATTCCAGAGAGTCACAGATGTTCTCAGGATAAGTGTGTAGGATGTTTGGCTAATGAACAAGCCAAAATGGAGGAAATGTTTTATGAGTTTACATCCTGATTTTTAAGAGAATCTTTGCACCAGGTGTCCATGTGGTGTTTTAATCACATTTTGAATCTTCAAATAGGAGAAAGAACAGAATGTTTGTACCCTGTCAACTTTCAGATTCTTTTATTTTTTAATTGAATCACATGAAATAATGACTTTTTAGAGGCTCTCAGAAGATTTATTTGAGGGACTTAATGAGGTAGTCTCACCGTTTAACTTTGAAAGAAAACTTTAAGGGATTCACCATACTCTTTGGACTAATAGTGAAAATACTTACTATGGAGTAATCTCACAACACACAAAAACAGTTAGGATGATAATTATGTAAGTTCTAGTTTTTCTACTGGTATGTTTCTGCACAGTTTAGCCACATCATTTTGATGGACTCTGGTTGGGAGGCATCTCTGGTGTCCTTAAGCCAGAATACACTTTACAATTAATAGTTGATATTTACATAACACTAATGTTTGCAAAGATATTTACATAATATTATTATATTTGATGCTCATAAAAACCCAATGAGGTTAGTCTTTTGGGAAATATTATTCTCATTTTTCAGAATAAACAAAGACTTGGAGAGGTTGTGATTTACATAAGATGATGTAACTCATATAAGTAAATGTGATGGGCAGAATTTGAATCAAAGTTTCTCTTCAATACAGATCCTGCATTCTCTCCATTATAACACACTAATCATTGAACCTTCTGGAAAAAAACCTCCCCCAAAAGAGAATCAATTACCTTTTGAGACATTCTTTCCCATACTTGGAGAGCTCTAAATTTTAGGAAAGCTTTTCTAATATTAAATCCAAATATTTTTCTCTTTATGTCTTCTACCCACTGGCTATGGTTTTTTACATTGGAGTCAAGTTGCCAGCTAGAACTTCACACAAACACACACACACACACACACACACACACACACACACACACATACACACATCCCACATATATTCAGGGTTTTATGGGCATTAAAGAAGTGAAATTTCACCCTTGCCATTAATTATAATGGTTTTAGAAAAGTGAGTAAAGAGATAATGTGTATGAATTTTCCAGGAATATCACAAAGTATTCCTGTAGCATACTTTTTAAAAATTGAGTCAGGTGGCTTGGAATCAATTATTGACTTCATTATTTATTATGTGACCATAGGCAAATCTCTGTTTCTAAACTTTAACTCTCTCCCCTTACTTGAAAAATTAGGTGAATATTATTTATTCCTGAGAACTTCTGATCCCTCTGGAGCTGAGTTCTTCTCCACAATTTTTGCCATAAGGTATATTACTTGTTCACCCTATTAAAAGAAGAAAAATATAATGAGATAGAATGAATGCCCAAAATACAAGTACGCTAGATTTGATGCAGTCTGTTTCTTCTCCCTTAGTACTCTTCTATTTATGTCTCCCAGAGCTCAATGAAAAGTTCTTATTCTCTTCCTCCCTCCTGTAAAAATAATAGGTAAATGAATTGATTATGGATATAAACTGATTAGATACTCTGTTTGCTGTGCTTACAAAGTATCATCAGTTTATATAAGTGAAGTGAAGATCATAAGTGAATGTATCTTCAGGGCCAGGGGCAAGGACACTAAGGAGACTCTTGTTATACAAAAATAAACTATTTATTGAGAATATATGAATATAAAAGGATATAAAAGGATTTCTAACTAAGGGATTCTAACTCTACCCAAATAAAACTCCCTGGTTCCAAAGGAAGTACTTCTCTTGTTTCCACAGGCTACACTGATCCTTCCTGATCTGACTAACCCAATTTTTCCCTATTCTACAATAAACTAACACTATTATCTTTATACAAAGTATATAATTCTTAACTTTATCTCCAAGTTATAAAAATAACAAAGGCCAGCTGGCTGAGCCTCAGCAAGAACCAAATTAGGACTCTGAACCTTAGCAGATTTGGAATCCAAACGAAAGACTGGGTCTTTCTTTGGTCTTCTCAGAGATAAAACAATTTATGAAATAGCAGAAGACAGTCACTAGTGTTTCCCAAGTTGGAAAAGGAAATCACTTAGCTCTTTCAGGGTTTTTTTTCCCCTCCTGTCCTACCTCAGACAGTGAGGAAAGAGAGAAAAGAAGATGTCACCTGCTCCCAGGACTCTGAGAGAGAGAGAGTAACTGCTACTCCCCAAGACTAACTGCCCACTACCTCAGAGCAACAGCTACACTGAGTGAGAGTAACTGCCACAGAAAATAAAATTATACCTCCCACACATGTCAATGGAGTGTCAATATTGAAACTGACACTCTCAGAACTGTTTCAAACTTCAATTCTTCCTCAAGCCAGCATCTCTACTTCTTATCTCTAAACTAATGTAACAAGACTTAATTCTAATATCATCCTTATACTCCATCCCTCCCTCCCTTCCTCCCTTCCTCCCTTCCTCCCTTCCTCCCTTCCTCCCTTCCTTCTTTCCTTCCTTCCTTCCTTTATTTCTTCCTCCCTTTCTTTATTTCTCTATTCTGAATGGATAGAGTATATTTTGCTGAGATGAATCACTATGTTAATCAACCCTTTCTCTTATGCCCCTTCTTTCTTTCCCTTTCTCCCCTGTTTCCCTATTAAATAAAATATATTTCTGCATTTGTGTTTATTCTTCTTTCCTTTGATCATTTCTGATGTAAGTGGCACCTTATGGTCTCCAGTTCTCCATGCATTTTTCCTTGTATTTATAGTCTACCTGCATACCCAAATTATATATGATAATGTCCTCTCTTTCCTCTCCCTTCTACAACAGCATATTCATTTTCCTAGGCACTTTCCTTTGTTATTTTCATATATTGAAAAATAAACAAGAGCAAAAAAGAAACAATCCACTTTCCAATTCCCTGTCTTATTATATTCCTTCAATGACTTTCATCCCGTATTAGAACATAAATTCTAATTGTTTAATCATTATACTGGCTCACTCATATTAATATTTTTTATATTTCTCTTGCTTTTACTATTTGTATTTTTAAAATTTTGTCTAATTTCCTATTTTTCCTGATTACATGTGGATGCATTTTAATCACTTTTTCTGACATTTTCCAAATCATATTCTCTCCCTTCCCCAAGATGGCATATAATATGACATAGGTTGTGCATGTGTTATTATATAATATATATTTCCATGTTTCTCATGTTGCAAAAGAATATGCACATCACTAGAGGAAAATTCACTAAGGAAATAAAGTGAAGAACAATATGTTTTCATCTGTATGCACACTCTATTAGTTCCTTCTAAGATGATAAATAGTGTTTTCCAGTATTAGTCTTTTGTAATGATCCTGGATTTTTACATTGCTGATAATAGTGAAGTCATTTACAGTTAGTAATTAGACATTATTACTATTACCGTGTGAAACATTCTCCTGGTTCTGCTCACTTCACTTTGCATCACTTCATGTAAATCTATCCAGTTTTTTTGTGATCATTTTGATCATCATCTCCCATGATACAGGAATATTTCAAGTTAGATACTATGGAGAGTAACTACAGTTTGCTTCCCTAGACTCTCCACTTAATTTTCAATATGAAGGCCTTTTGATTAAATTTACAAAATTCCATTTTTTAACTAGCCCTTGTTACATGCACTCCATTCCTGGCTAAAAGATATTTATTATTAATTTTCTAGATTGAAGTCACGAGCTTCTGAAGCATGAGGTAGATTTGGGTAGCAAAGTGATACTTAAGAAGATGACTACTGAAAATGGATTTTGGATTTATAGACCATGGCTTAAAACAAGGGAATAGAAATCTCCTAGTCAGGGATATCTCCTTAGCTCTAACTTGCTACATATATAATGCTCCCCATAACTCTTCTCTCTTCCAAGATATAAATCCTCAATTGTCTTAACCATTCTTCCTAAGAGATCATTTCAAGAGCCTCCATTATTGTAATGAACTTCTCTCTAGATTGACAATATCCCTCTTAAAATATTACACTACAAAAATGAGATTCTTGTTCTAGATGGAGTCTGGCCAGTGCAGAGTGCAAAGAGACTAAAATCTCTCCTAGCAGAATGGTGCTGGGGAAGAGAAATAGCAGCCTTAACTTTGGCCAGGAAACATGTTAAGTGATCTGTGATATGTTAGAACATAAATGAGCATCCACTTTGAAATTATCATATTTTCTAGACCTTTTTGTATCTTTTGTCCTAGAATTCCAGTTCTCCAGAGGATCTCTTAATGATCTAGAATCATGAACCCCCCCCCTCCTTGTCCTCCTAAACACACATTTTGGTAAGAAGACCTGACCCTGAATATTAGGATGTAAATGGTGCTCATGATGAGTCTAGAACCTTCTTCAAAGTCTTTACTACAGAAACCCAAAGCTTTGAGTCTTTTAATATGCCATTTCCTGTAGAAAGTGCTTCATTCCTTCCCATTTCTTCAGCAATAATTACTATAGGTAAATAGAAATAATTCAGAGAAACATGAGAAGGCTTTGAAAGTCAGGTAATTTTTTTTCTTTCTCTCACCCATGAGAGTGACCTGAGAAAAAGCCAGAGGTAAGGGTTCAAAGAAACTCAAGAAGACTTCGCAGTAGCATCTTTAGCTCTTTGCCATGATCCAAAAGTATTCTACCTTGACAAACTGTCAGTCAGTTAAAAAGTATTTATTGTATGTCCATAAACAATTGTAACAGACCTTTAGGGTCTATGATGAAGACTTAACTCAATCCTTGCTTCTACACTACAAAATGTGTCTATACCTCGTTATTGCATGGTCTTATGAGTCTTATGATAGACAATATAATCCACAAATTCCTAGTCAAAACTATACCAGAATTTATGCCATGAAAAAGTTGATTATAGAGCATCAGCACTGAATAGTCCATAGAGACCTTGCCTTGAAATTCTAGGTTTGGATTTCTCTTCTGACACATACTGGATGTGTGGCCCAAGGCAAGTCCCTTAATTTCTCAGTTCCTTTAAACAATTTCTTAGAAGTTTTTAACGTTGGAGACCAGCCATTGACTTGTGCTGATGGAAGGAGTTTCTGCCCTAAGAATCTCCTATAATAATGAAATCATAGTTTAAGTTGGAACAAAGTTGATCATATAATTTTTGTTATTTTATGTTACTGTGGAAAGACCTCTGTACTGGGAGTGAGGGAATGTGGGTACTTGTCCCAGTTCTGCAGCTTGTGAATCTTAAAAACTACTCAGACTGTACTTTAGAAGATTTTATTTAGCTATTTCCTTATTGTAACAATGGAGATACTTGTTCTAACAGAATTAGGAATGTCTTGGGAACTTTACATTACTCCACCCTACTTAGACATACTTTAGGGGAAGATAAAGTTGTAAACTCCTGATTGAACAATGAAGGTACTTAACTCATACCTTATAGTGAAGCTAGAACTTTAAGCCGTCTATTTTTAGATCTAATACAAAAGTGTTAAGTACCTATAAAGGTTAAATTAATCACAAAAAGGTCAAGTAGCTCACAAAAGGCAAGCTTAACAAAGAAGTGTGAAGTAGCTCAAAAGATATAATCTAACTAAAGAAGGTGAGAACTAAAGAGTGGTGAAAACTAAATGGGCAGTCCTGGAGAAAGCGTCTACTATGATTGGTAGACATAAAAATTTAGGGGAGGTGACATAAGAGAAAATTCTCTTTAAAAGGAGGCTAAAAGTCAGTTTAGGAGATTCTGAACTCAGTTCAAGAGATTGAGTTCAGTGGAGGACTGGAACCCAGCTTGGAGACGGTCTTGTAGTGAGTGATAAGACTGACTCCCTTTCCCTTAGGCTCAGGGAGGCCACTTTGGCCAAGGCCTTTAACTACTGCCTGGCTCAGCCTGAGTCAGAGCAGTTTAAATTAATTCTCATTCTCTCTCTCTCTCTCTCTCTCTCTCTCTCTCTCTCTCTCTCTCTCTCTCTCTTTCTCTCTCTTTTTCCTTAATTCCTTCTCTCTCTATTAATTAAAATGTCCATAATTCCCAGCTGACTTGTGTATTTTATTATTTGGGAATCATCCCAAATTATTTCAAAATGAATAATAATGATAATAATAATAAATAATAAATATTATTTAGATTTAAGTCAAAACACTAAAATTATCTTTATAAGCTGTGATCTTGAACCTGATACTTCATCTCTATGGACCTCAGTACTCTTAGTAAAATGAAGGTATTTGACCTTCTAAGGTCAATTTTAGCATCAGAGGAAATATTTCCATACTTCAAGCATCTATGATATATAGAACTTAATTTTCTAATATGCAAAATACATTTTCCTGCTTGGGAGGGAGGAATTCAGCAAAAGGATAAGGAAGGTTTTTCTATAACTGTTTTATTGTATACAATTAATTAGTTCATAAATCAATGTGTCTTGAAACTGCATGCACCCTTTCTCTCCCCTTTTTATCTTTCCCTCCAGCATAGGTTCTCTATCCCCAGCCAGCACAGGATGCAACCTCTCAATATGTAAATAGGTGGTCGGAATGAGTTGTCAAGGCCAATATAAGTTACCACCTGGCAGCCAAGCAGGGGATGATGAGGAAAAATCAAACATGCTGGTATTTAGACACATAGTTCATGACCAGGTTCATAGTGGAGGCCTTCTCAACTTGATAGAACCTGATAGACTTTGGGCTCTTATATGCCACAATGAAATATCAGAGCAAAACATTAATAGTGGATCCTAATAAATCACCAACAGAAAATCTGCTGGAAAGAACCAAAGTCTTTTTGCTTAAAAACCTAAGAGGAGTCTGTGTGGTCACTGAAGTCAGAATAGGAGTTCCACAAATTCTCTTGACATTATGACTTCATTGACTTGTGTATTTGATCCTTTTAACAGAGAGAGAGAGAGAAAGAGAGAGAGAGAGAGAGAGAGAGAGAAACATAATATAAATAATAATCTTATCGTTAACAACTCCAAATTGCCACCCACCATCTTTTTTTCCTGATCTATCTAACTCTGCTAGGTTACTTTCTCTGAGTCTCACTTATATAATTTATTACCTGAGACTTCAGTAACATTAGATTAAGCTCGTGGACTACTCTCACACCTCATTTCACCTATATTTCCCTGCTCTGTCTGTATTTTGACTGAGTGATTTTGGCTCTCCCTATGTCTCATCACTCACTACCCCTGTTATCCATGCCTCTATAATGGGGATTGTTAACCATTTTTTGTGTCATGGATCTCTTAGAGGGCTGTTAAAGCCTGTGACCCTTTGCCAGAATGACTAAGAATTCATCTGGAATTATGAAAGAAAAGTAATGATTTTTCAAACAGCACTTAAGTTCATAGTCTTCTTTCCAGTTCCCCTTTCAAAACCTATTTCTAAACTTCATGGTATCCAAGGTTAAGAATCCTTAAGTTAGAAAGTTCTCTGTTTTTGTCTTTAGCTTCCTCTTTCATGTCCATTAAGAAGACTAGAATTTCTCTTATAAAAATTATCAAAGGATAAAGGAGAAGGAGAAGGAAGCAGAGAGTTTTTTATTTGATCTTAGAACAATGGAATAACTGGATAACAATGTATACATATTCCTGTGCCTTTAATGAGTCATCAACAAGCAACGTTTTGCCAAGAAAAGCCAATAGGTAGACCTTATTTGTCACTTAGCTTTATTTTTTTTCCTTTCTTCTTGGATTTATTAATGCCCATATCATCATGCTATAATAAGCCTTAAAAATGAATGCCCAATGTCTTTTGCAGCTTAAGACTTAATTTATTCCCCTAGCCTGAGACTGTGGCACAATTAGCTTTTGATACATGGACATTTCTGCTTACTGGAGACTTAGTAGTAAAGGACTTCACATTTTGAATGGCCTCATAAATATATATTGAATTTAATTTTGTAACATGCAAAACCCATTTTCCTGTTGTAAGGGAGGGGGTGATCTGAGCATGAGGGGGAGAAGGCATTTCTATAAGTATTTTTGTTGTATACCATTAATTAGTTCATAAATCAAGGTGTCTGCGAATTGCCCAGTTTACCCTAAAGCCCACTGGCTTTAGCAAGCATCTGAATATATGCCACTTTCCTCAATTCTTCCCTCTCTCACATATATGTTCTTTGTCCCAGGAAATTAAGATTTTTGGGGTCATTTTGTCCATTATAAGGATTTAATGATGTCTGAATAATTTCTCATTGTACATCATAAGCCCTTTTTCTATTGGAATTTACTTCCATATCACTTTTTGGTTTAAAAAAATACTGTTTTATCTTCTCTACAGAAAGACACTAATTGGGTTGAGTATATTTTTTCTTCATATTTTTTAAACATTTCATCAACTTATGCAAATTGATGCAAAATTAGATAAGAAAAAAAAACAGGAAAATAATATATCAAAAGGCTCTAACAATGTAAAAGGGAAAGAATAACCAAAAATTTTAAGTGAAACCAAACACAGTAATTATGACAAATCTTGGTCTCAAAGACTGAAAAAATGCCCATCTTCCCCGAGTGTGGGACAATGTATGCACTGTTAGACTCCATTTATGTATTGGTTCATTTTGCTAAACTGCTTTTCCTCCTCTTTTCCTATTTATGCTTACTTATAAGGGATGGCTTACAGGATATAGGAGGATGAGATTCCTGAAATTAACATGATGTACAAATTAAAATATCAAGAAATCATTTCAAAATGTAAAAAGGAATTTTCCTTCAGGAGGAAAGAACTCAGTTTAGTGAAAGAGAAGTTAAAGTTAGAAAGCAAGGGGGCAAGCATGTATGACCTTGCTTGAAAACTCAGATCATTCTACATATTATCTGATACCTTCATGAGGCTCAATAGCTTATGTCATGATTTCCTGCCATTTATCATAACTATCCTTCTTCATGCACAGGAATGGCACTGTTGATTGGAAAAGGAGGGAAATGTAGGGAAAGGAAGGGAAAGGAAGGTAGCCAGGGCCCCCCTCCCCCTTCTCTGGTAGGGAAATTGACCAGGCTTTTCTTTTTCTAGTATAATTATGGCTTGGGAATTAAATTAAATCAAGCCAGGCTTCAGGGATCTTTAGATAGGTTTATTTTTGCTCTGAAAATAAAGGTCTGGAAAGACTAGAGAACATTAATCTCCAGCCCAGGAATTAAAGACAGAAAAAGTGAAAACCTGAGCTTCTCTATTCTTTTATATATCACAAAGGAAGTGGGAAGTGTCTGAGGAAATTGGGGTACAGGGTCCTGGGAGATATAGTCTCCCAGGGCTCAGATCCATTTCAAAATGCACAGGCACCCAGGATGAAGACACAAAAAAATTAAGTCTACCCAGAGAAAATGAGGACCACCTATGACTTTGGAGTCAACTTTAGTTTCAGATTTTGTAAATGGTTCATTTTAATGAGGAGTGTATAGCATCTCAAGCAGGAACCAAGGCATGGGAAGAATGATGAAGAAAAAAGACTAAGCTGTGTTTCCACCATGGACTGTGGGACTTGGAGAAATTGCCATATTATATTGTATTGGTCTTCATTGTCTCCCTAATTTCCCTTACAATATACCAACATTACTATTTCTGAAAAGCTTTCAATGGCTATAGTAAATGGCCCTAGACTGCTTACTCAAGTCAAGTTCTACACAGGCAATCTCTGTCCTCTACAGGCTCAAAAAGCATACTTTCACAATAATTTTAGGTGCTTAGAGAAGCAACTCAGAAATCCAACCCGTCAAGGAATTGTGGAATGTAAAATTAGGTCAATGGACTCCAGGGAGTGTCATCAAGATATGGTTCTCATTTTCAATGAAAATAGAAACAGAGGTTTTGTTATTAAAAGAATGAACCCCAAGGCTAATAATGCTAGGTTGGTTGGTTTGTTTGTTTTTTTAGAGTAGATACTGATTCTCTTTGAAGCTTCCAGTAAAAGGAGACAAAATAAAGAGAAGAGATTGAAAAGTGAGTGAGAGAAAAAGAGTTAATAGAGTATCAATTGAAGGAATAAAGAATGTCTACCCTGAAGAAGAAATTTCTGAGAGAAGGCATGCTAAAGATTTTTCAAACATTTAATGAGGCTAGGTAACAGTGGATAGAGTGTCAGGCCTAGAGTCAGAAAGAATCCTTTTCCCAAGTTCAAATCTGGCTTCAGATGCTTACTAGCTGTGTGACCCTGGGCAAGTCACTTAACCGGTTTGCCTCAGTTTTCTCTTTTGTAAAAATGATCTGAAAAAGGAAACGATAAACCACTCCAGTGTATTTGCCAAGAAAACCCCAAATAGGGTCATAAGAATCAGACATAACTGAAAATGACCAAACAGCAGGTAGAAGAGAATTTGGAATGATTCTGCATGATTCCAGAGGGCAGAACTAACAATAAAAGGTGAAAATTGCTAAATGCTTGATGTCAAAATTTTAAAAAAATATTCCATTTGGGCAGCCATTTGTCTCAGAGAATAAAGGACTAGGCTTTATTCAGGAAATTCAGGAAAATCTGAGTTAAAATCTGGCATAGTTACTACCTGTGTTGTCCTGGCAAGTCACTTAATCTCTATCTACCTCAGTTTCCTCTTTTGCAGAATGAAGATGGTATCTCCCAGAGTTGTTAATGAGGATCAAATAAAATAATTGTATGTCACTTTGTAAAACAAAAAAGGTCATATAAATGATAGTTATTATTACCTTTATATCATCCTGTCAAGTCATATGTTATGTTATATCATCATCATGTTTATTAAGTAATTAGTTATCCCCAAGTGCATTCATAGAATAGTCTGTATTGGAGAATTTTAAGCAAAGCTCAGATAACCATTTATCAGTTCTATATTAGATTCAATGGCCATCAAAATTCTGTGATTCTGTAAAGAGGAATTTCCAATGAGCTTGATTTCCTTTTTCTTTTAAAGCACTAGATACTGTTCCATTCCAGCAAAGAGAAGTTGCCTCATCTATATTTAGGGGTGTTGTTGCACATAGTAGTGATGAGTAGCCATCTATCGCTACATGAACCATTTAGCACTATGCTCATTATACACTTTCCATTGAACACAGTGTTCAAAGTGCATTTAGAGATTTGGACACAATCTTTTCAAGTTCTTAAACTCTTCTTTACTTTTAACTTGCATGGGTGCATTTCCTAGCATCCTTTCTTATAGTATTGCCAGTTTTGGATACATTTGTGAGAGCTCTTTCCATTAAGCTCAAAGCCCAAGCTAGAAGCTGTGAACATTGATAAGATTGTAGAAACTAGACTAGACTGTAATATGAATTCTATGATACACTTTTCCTGGATTCCAAATCTGATGTTTTATTGTTCTGGGAAAGAAAGAAATGACAACATATCCCTATGGCTAAAGAGCTCCCTGTGAGTGGAGAGAACAAGTTGATGATGAGAAAGGAAGCTATCAGCTAAGGAGCAGAGGAATTATGATTCACACTTACAGAAGAACAAGAAAAGTTCTACATGAAAATTGAGAGAAGTTTCAATCTACCAAAGCATTAAGGAAGACGTCATAAAATAGATAAGTCTTTCATTTCTTTAAAGTCTTGGTAGCAATTAAATACTGATTTTTCTAGTAGCGATGTATGGCTACAAGAATTGAAGTATAAGGAAAGCTGAGCATGCAGAATCAATGCATTTGAATTGTGGCATTGGAGAAGACTTATGAGAGTGCCTTAGACCACAAGCAGATCAGATCTGTCAATATTAAAGAAATTAATTCAGAACATTCACTGGAAGGTCAAAAATTGAAGCTGAAGCTTAAATATTTTAGCTATAAAATGAGAAAATAAGAGTCACTGGAAAAGGCTTTAATTTGTAGAAGGACTGAATGCAAAAGGAAAAGGGGAAGTAGAAGTTGAGAAAGATACAGTGTCATGGGAACAGCAAACATTAACTTGGACAGACTTTAAGAGATAGTGGAGGATAGAAGGATCTGGTGTGCTGTGGTCTGTGGGGACATGAAGAGTTGAACACCATTAAACAACTGAAAAATAGCAACAATAGAAATTAACTAGGTGGAGAGTAGCAGTTGGCATTCCAGGTACTAGGAAACTAAGTAGATACATAAAAGTGGGAAGATGGGGTTAACTACACTGGCTAGAGCACAGGGTTCACAAGATATCATTTGACACTGACAACAACCATGTGTAATAGAGTAATATGGGTTTGCTATCTATCCTCTCTAACACTGCACCCTCCACACTACTGGACCTCCTGAGAATTGTGCATTCCATCAGAGAATTTTAGTCAATAAGTATTCGTGACTGATATAACTGGTACTATGTTAATTGCTGGGGATTCAAAGCTTGTAGCAGGGTGTTAGCTGAATCTTAGGAGAGGAGATGTATATGAGAGATATTATGAAGGTAGAAGAGATATTATGAAGGTAGAAATGGCAAAACTTGGCAATAGATTAGATATGTGGAAATGCAAATAGGGAATTGAGAATGCCATTGAAGATATGAGCCTAGGTGACTGGGAGAATGCTAATGTTTTGACAGAGAAGGGACACTGGGAAGAAAGAAGTTGAGAAAAAAATAATTTCTACTATGGACATGCTAAGTCTGAGATGTCTATGGCATATCCAATTTCAAATTTCTAATAGGTCATTGGTAATATGAGACTAGAGGTCAAGAGTAAGGTTCTAGATGTACAAATAGATCTGAGAATCATCTGCAAAGAGGTGACAATAGAACTCATGGGAGTTAGTTTCTAAAGGGATAGTTTAGAGAGAGAAAGGAAATAAAAGGAAAAGAAGGGAAGGGAAAGGAAAGGAAGAGAAGGGAGCAGCTCAGGTCAGTCTCAGAGGATGCAAAGAGTAGGCATGTGTTGGAAGAAGATACAGGAAAGGAAATTGAGAAGAGGTAGTTATTTAGGTAGGGGTAGAAGCCAGAGAGATCACTGTCATAAAAATACAGAGAGAGCATAAGGAAGAGGTTGAGCAACTATTTGAAAGATTATATAATGGTCAAGAAGGATAAAGATTGAGGAAAGGTCGTGTGATTTGGCAATCAATCCATCATTGATAACTTTGGAGAGAGCAATTTTGCCTCAATTAAGCCCAATTCACACCCAAGTCAAGATATCACCCCCTGATATCATCGGTCCTCTTTGAAAATGAAAGATGGAACCATCTTTAACGGAGCAAGTTACTTAGTCTCTAAGTACTCTAGGCAGTTTTCTATGACTGCTTATTGCAGAGATGTTGACCTTCATTGAGAGAGGAGGTTTCTCACCTAGATAGTTCCTTAAGCCAGGGAATGAAATCACAGGTGCTGCCTCTATGCTTACCCCCACTCATCTGAGGGCAAATGGAAGAAATAAGTTTTCAGATGTGTCACCTTGTCACCTGTCACCTTGGTGATCATGAAATTCCCTTAAATCTGTTCTATTTCCTCCAGAAAACAATCCCCAGAGTGGTCCAAGGTCCCCCTAATCCTGCATCATCTGCTACATCAGAACCATTTCCCTCACAAGGCTCCCTGCAATGTCTAAACGGAATCTGAATTGCTTTAATTGGAGCATGATCCAACCCCCTACTTGGGATGACAAACATCTTCAATCTAAAAGCAGATCGAGCTGGCAGCCACCATTTCAGCCAAGTAGGGGGGAGAGAGAATGAGTTCCCCAGTGAAAGATGTTCCCACCTGCAGTTTCCTCACCAGCCGTGTGTTTTCCTGTTTAATCTGTGTTAACCTTCCCACCCGAGTTATGCTGCCTGGCATGTATTCTGTCTGATAAACCTCTTTCCCCTCCCTCTTTCATCTCTCCCTCTCTTTCTCTTACAGAACCGTTATTTATTTATGACATTATTGTTACAGACAACTAAACAGCCAAGCGGGGAAACAAGCTGCTTTTTACAAATACCTGCATATGTTGGGAAGCCTAATTCATTCCACTGGCAGAAATACAGAGGACTTTGCTAGGAGACTGTGTGACAGATCTTTGGCACACGCCGTGGCTAAGGAGAAATGATAGGATGGTGAGCTCACCAAGGAAGCCCTCTAACTTCTTAGGAAAAGCCCTGCATTCCAAGGTGTTCTTCATCTCATTTACTAACCACATCCTCTCCAGGCCCTTTCAATAGCTAAAAGCATACATTTCCTTAGGTGTGTTTTTGAAAGCAGACAAAACTAGCCTCTGGAATTTGCTCAAGTAGGCCACATGCTTGGAAATGTATCTTTCAGGGATGGAAGGCAAGAGAACAGACTTTAATTTTCTTTAATTTGTCATGGTTTTCAATTTCATTTTAATGGTGTGTGTTAGAAGACCTCGGTGTCGTGAAATGTCTTACCCCTGTCTTCATTTCCTTTTTCACGATCTCTGTGATGTCCATGAACTACACCTTGTGGTCACTCTTGTCAGAAATTCATCATTGCTTTTTCCACCTTGAGGCTATTTCATAGCCGGGGATATTTTGTAAATATATTGCAATGAGATTTTAATTGTAATCATTTCTGAGTCTGCTTGTAGATTTGTATGCATGTATATCAGTTGACTGTATTATAATTATTTGCATGAATATCTTCACTCTTTTACTAAAATACAAGTTCCTTGAGGGCAAGGATTCCATCTGATTATCCATGTAAGTCCATTGACATCCAGTATAGTTTTGAACAGTCAGTAAAAGTTCATGGAAATAAATTATTAATTTTTGATAAGAGGAAATGCAAAAATTTCCCAAGCACAGTGCAAGAAGCATTCGCACGAGGAACTTAACAAAATGCATTTCTCCTCTAAATGATGGCACCACCATCCTTCCAGTCACTAAAGTTTACAGTTTTGGAGGCGTCATTGACTCTTCTCTCTTCATACCCAATTAGTTGTTGAGTCCTATCATTTCCATCTCCACAACATCCCTCACTTTCATATCTTTCTCTTTACTTACACATATACCCTAGTATAAGTCCTCATCACATCCTTCCTGAAACAGTTTCTTAATTGCCTACAGTCTCTCTCCTCTCTCAAACACACTCCAGCTAGCATTCACACTCCTAAAAGACGCATCTGACCATCTCATCTGGCTACTAACAATTTTTCAATGGCTTCGTACTACCTCTCAGAAAACATAAAATCCTCATGCTGGCATCAAAAGACTTCGACAGCCTTACTCCTATCTACATTTCCATTATTTATTTTTTGGTCATCTAAATGTCCTTCATGAATTCTCTGCTCTAAATGACCTGCTAGCTGTTCCCCATACGTAGCATTTGAATGCATTCTTTTAAACAAGTGGTCCTCATCTGGAATTAACTCTTTATTCTCTTTCTTAATAGAACACATTTCTTCAAAGATCATTTTAGCTTCCATTTTCTACACAAGATTTTGGCTGATTTTCTCCTTTTTCACTTCCAGCATTCATTTCCTCAGGAAATTAATTTGTTTTGTTTAAATCTGTTTTGATGCTAATCACTTGTGTATATGTTATATATGCTGAGTAGACTATAAACTCCTTAGTGCCAGGAACTGTTTTATATTTGGTTTGGTGTCCCCTAGTACCTAGAGTACACATAGTAGGTGCTTAAGACACATTTTGTTAAATTAAATTGAACTGAATTGCCAATTGATTCATATCCTAAATTCTACATTTGCGTAGAGAAAGTTGTGTGGTGAGGGGCACGTATCACAATGAATAATGGTATCTAGCAATGAAGAAAATTCTAGTTGCCCCGGGTCTCAATTCTGCCAGCCAAGACCTAGAAGCCCACAGAAGCAACTTGCCATAATCTAAAGGAAATTTCTCATCCCATTAGGTCTCCATTATTACATGAGAAGCCAACACCTTTCATTCCACCATGTTTAATGTAGACAGGAAACAAATTCTGGCTTTGATATTTGGTAAGATGGCTCAATTTCTTCTCCTCAACTCCAGGAAGGTCCTGTTTGAATTGAACATATAAAAAGCCTGTTTAGTGTTAACAATTTATATTTTGTGTGTTTTTGAGCCTGGTGAGTTCTTGCCATTTGTCTAAGATATTCATTTTGATCTTTTTCACAATTATGGACATTATTAAATATTTTCCTTCTTCCCATTCATTCTCCTACCAGTTATAACGATAATAATAGTTTCCTTCTATCTAGTTATTTTGCCAACTTTCTTACTTCCAGCCAGGATGCCAGTTTGGAAAATCGGAATATTTTTATTTCTCATAGAATGGTATCATCAGGTAGGCTCAATAGTTAGTGACTATCTACTGATTTCTTAAAGGGAGCCATCCACAAATACACTAAACTATTAGTACTTACATAATAATACAAAATATGACATTCATTCTATCCCCCATATTGTCTGACACACACCTTTATCAGTGACATATTTATAAGGGTAGAGGAGCAGATTGAGGGAAAATAACTTCATGTAAATGAGAGGGAAATATAGAAAAGCAAAGGGAAAGAGACTAAGTATTTATATAGCACCTGTTATGTGTCAGGCACTATGCAAAAGCACTTTAAAAATGATACCTCGTTTGAGCCTCATGACAGCTCTGTGATGTAGGTGTTATGATTCTCATTTTACATTTGAAGAAACTGAGACAATTGCTTTGCAGGCAAATAGTCATATCAATATAGGCTAAATAAATTAGATGAGAGAAAGCAAGAAGGATAGAATGGTAAGTAACAATAACAACAAAAAAGGCAAAGTCACGAAGCTTTGGGTCAAACCATAAGGAGAAAATAAAACAGTGATGCTTAACTTTGTATCGTTGTGCAAAGTAACACCCTAGCCTAGTTCAATTTTTTTTGTAGAAAATCCTTTCAATGTCTACTATATGTGAAACACATAGCCAGTTAGATGCTACGAATACAAAGAAGAAAGACATGGCTCCTACCTTCAAGGACCTTATAAATGACCATGAAGACAGGCAAATCTCTTTCTATTCCTTCTTCATGCTAATCCCTCTAACACTTGTTCCTCTCTCCTCTGTTATCCAATTTGTTTCTCGTCTTTCAGACTCTACATTGACTTTCTACATTGACTCCTGTTCAGTCGTTTCAGCTGTGTCCAACTCTTCATGAACCCATTTGAGGCTTTCTCAGCAGAGTGGAATGTTTGCCAATTCCTTCTCCACCTCATTTTACAGATGAGCAAACTGAAGCATAAGTGAATTGCCCAGCATCACAAAGGTATTAAGTGAGGCCAGATTTGAAAGCAGGAAGATGAGTGTTCCTGACTCCAGGCCCATCACTCTATCCATTAGGCCACCCTCATTCAATTTTTCCTCTCTTTAACTAGTACTTAGAATCAGTTCCATAAAACCTTGTATTTTATGTGCTTTTTTATGGATATTATTTTTTCTTAGTTGTCTTCTTAGTCAGCTGTTAGGTTCCTTTATGATAGGGTATGATATGGTATCGTATGAAATGTTCATTTCATATCCTCCAAGATACCTTGCTTGAACGTGTCATTTTCACTTTCTCCCATATATACCAAAGAAGTGGCTACTAGAGTTAAATGAGAAGAGTAAGAGAGGAGAAGAGGATCAGTCAACCCAACTTAGCTGCTGATTGATGGTTAACTAGTTGTTGTTGTTGTTCCTGTTATTCAATCATGTCCTCTTTTTGTAACTCTATTTGGGGTTTTCTTGGCAAAGATATAGAAGTGGTTCACCAATTCTGTTTCTAGCCAAGTTTACAGATGACAAAAGTGAGGACTGGTTTGCCCAAGGTCACACAGCTAGTAAGTGTCTAAGGTTGGATTTGAACTCAGGAAGAGGAATCGTTCTGACCCTGGACCCATTGTTCTTTCCTCTATACCACCTAGCTGCCTACTTAGTTTAATTTTTGCCCTTGTATCTCCCACTCTTAGCACAATGTCTTACATATAATAAATATGTATTTGCTGATCCATTAACTTGTCTCTGACCCTTCCTAGGTATGTGGCAATGGAGAAGCCACTTAACCACTCAAAGTCTCAATTTCTTCATCTGCAAAAAGAGGAAAATGATACCCATCCCAAAAGGTTAGAATAAAGATCATTGAGACTGTGTAATGCACTTTGTAAATGCTAAGTATTGCTCTTCTAAATTTCATGTGCTAAGATGTTCTCTAATAAAAGATTATCTTTCAAAATATTTATCCTATTCTTAAGTATTGGATTCCTAAATCTACACTAGTCTAGATACCTGCTAATTGAATAATAACACTGATTAACTATTACTTGAATAATACATTATTGAATAATTATTAATTAGCATTATTATTCAATTATTTGGTGTCTAGAATAGTGTAGATATACTGTCTTATTTGATCTTTAACCTTGTAAATTATTTTTCTCTTTTTTGCAGATGAAGAAACTGAGTCTTAGTTTTATTTGGTTAAATGACTTTTCAATTCACACGTGGCTAGGAAGGATGAGAGACAAGAACTAAAAAGTTGACAAATATTTATTTATTTTTAGTTAATCAATTTGTCATATTAAAACCCTCATGTATTTTTCTGCTTCCCTCTCTTTCCTGCACTAGAGAAGGTATCATTTGACAAATGTATGTCTTGCTTGCTTCTTTGTATCTGTTCTCTGGAGGTGGACATACACAAGTCATTTTTCAAACAATATTTCCATTGCTGTATATAATATTCTCTCGGTTGTGTTTATTTCACTCTTCATAATTTTATATGTCATTCTATTTTGCTTTAATTAACTTGTTCATCATTACTTATGGTGCAGTAGCATTTTATCACACTCATATTCCACAACTTGTTTATTATGTATAAGACATTGGACTAAGAACTGAGAAACCAGGACAAAAATGAAACTAATAAAACAAGTCAAATTCAGAATTTTCCCAACTACATGCTCACCTATCTTTCATATGTATGATATATTGAGGGAAAAAACAATGGATTTAGGGCTAGAAGGCCCACATTCCAATCCCTTATCTCCCACTTACTACCTTTATTCTGGGCACTTCATTTAACTCATCTGGATTTCAATTTCCTCAACTGTAACAGGAAAAGATTAACTAGATTTTTACATGGTACTTTAAGGTTTGCAAAGAGCTTTGACTATATCATCTCTGTAGTTCCCTTACTACAGTCCTATGAGGCAGGTGTTATTGCTATCCTCATTTTACCTATGAGGAAGCAAATGGAAAGGCTAAGTGACTTTCATAGTGCCTCATGTTGTTTGTTCTTCATTTTCAAAGTGACAGCACTGGGTGATATCTTGACTTAAGTCAAGTAGAATTACCTAAAGTCATCAGCCTTGCTCTCTCTTCCAGAGTCATCCAAGTGCAATGGCAAGTCAGAAGTCAGAATGATTGGTGACAGCCTAGGATGCACTGGATGATCTTGACATAGTCCATGTCTGACCAAGCTCTGAGCACTCCATAGCAATTGTTTCAACTGTTTTCACAGCTATTGGAACAAATTGTTCTCATTCACCCATTCCAACAGGGAGAGACTTACATGCTTTGGGTATATAGTGTAAGTAAGTGAAAGTAGCTAGTAAGTGTCAGAAGCAGCATTCAAACTCGGGTCTTCTTGACCTAAATCCAGAGAATGCTATTGTTCTAAGGTCTCTTCCAACTCTAGATTTATTTTCTATTAAGCTATAGCCACCTTACTGATGACATATTAACTTAAAGTTTACTTCTATATTAGATTTTCCAAAAAATTTTTGTAGATGTTTCTAAAGGTATACCCTTCACCTGAAAGACTAAATGATTTTTTCCTACCCTTTATCATCATTTATTTCTTTTGCCCCTTGTAGCTTCACTTTTTAAAAAATAAATTATTCAAAATATTATGCCATGGTTACATGATTCATAATCACCCCCATCCCCATTCTTCCCTTCCCCCTCCCAAAGCTGATGAGCAGTTCCACTAGGTTATACATGTATCATTGTTCGAAACCCATTTCCATGTTATTCATACTTGCCATACAGTAATCTTTTAACATCAAAACCCTGATTACATCTCCACTGCATTACATGGTCAATCATATATTTTTCTAATGCATTTCTGGCTCCACAGTTCTTTCTCTGGTTGTTGATATCATTCTTTCTCATAAATTCTTCTGGATTGTCCTGGATGAATGCATTGCTGCTAATAGAAAAGTCCTTTACATTCAATTGTGCCATGATGTACCAGTTTCTGTGAACAATGTTCCCCTTGTTCTGTTGCTTTTGCTCTGCATCAATTCTAAGGAGTCATTCCAGTTCACATGGAATTCCTACATTTCTTTATTCCTTTCAGCACAATAATATACCATCTGTGAAGATTGGATTTAGCTATCTCCTGATTGTAACAATGAAGATACTTAGCTCATCCTTTATTGTAAAGATAAAATTGTAATCTCCTGATTGTAACAATGAAGATACTTAGCTCATCCTTTACAGTGAAGCTAGAACTGTAAGCTACAATCTATTTTTAGATTTTAACTACAAAAAGGTGTTAAGTAACTACTAGTGGTAGTCTCTCGGTGACCGAGAATGACTATTGTCTTTGTGCATTATCATCTATTGACATATCCTCATGTGGCTTTGGAGTCCAAAGGCTGAGCTGCAGAGTTTGTGGCACATGGGGCATGGGGCGCCAGTTGTTACGGGAGGTGTGGTAGTGGCCTGGTGTCGGCGTTCACTCGCAGCGGCAAGACGTCGACTTCGCTCATCTTCAAAGGTGGTGGCGGCATGGTTAATGTGGGCTCGCCAGCTGCTTCTGTCAGAGGCAGCGAGTTCTAGTTGCTTTGGTATAATGCCAGCCCACTTCAAGTTGGACTTTAGCTGATCCTTGAATCTTTTCTTTGGTCAGCCTTGTTTCCTGAGTCCAGCTGACAGTTCACCATAGAATACCTGTCTTGGTATTCACTGTGGGTCCATGCGGATGACGTGTCCAGACCATCTTAGCTGGGTTTGGAGGACCAGGACTTCGATGCTGGTGGAGTTGGCTCTGTCGAGGACTTCCCGATTGGTGATTCAGTCCTGCCATGGGATCCTCATGATTGACCGGAGGGAGCGTTGGTGGAATTGCTCCAGCTGTTTCATGTGCTTCCGGTACAGTGTCCATGTTTCACAACCGTACAGGAGCGAGCTGAGGACCACTGCGTTATACACTTTGAGCTTCGTCGCAGTGCTTACACCTCTGTGTTGGAGGACTTTGCAGCGCAGCCGCCCGAGTGCCTGGCTGGCCTTTTGGATCCTGGCATTAATCTCATGGTCTAGGGACCCGTCGTTGGCGATGGTGCTGCCCAGGTACTTGAAAGTGTTGACGTTAGAAAGCTGCCTGCTGTCGATTGTAATGCACGGCTGGTTCGTTGGCCTCCCTGGTGCAGGTTGGAACAGCACCTCTGTTTTGCTGAGGCTGATAGTCAGGCCAAACAGTTTTGTTGTGGTGGAGAACCTGTCCACAATGGTTTAAAGATGATTTTCTTGGTGGGCCATGAGAGCACAGTCATCTGCAAAGAGAGCTTCCAGGATGAGTCTCTCTGTTGTCTTTTTTTTTTTTTGCAGTCAGGCGGCGAAGGTCGAATACTGAGCCATCCAGTCGGTATTTGATGTAGATGCCCAGGTCTAGATCCATCACAGCATGTCATAATACTTGGGTGAAAAATAGGTTGAATAGTACCGGAGTGAGGACACAGCCTTGTTTCACACCATTGGAGATGTTGAAGCGATCAGAAATCTCTCCACCAGATAGGACTTCCCCTGTCATGTCTACATGAAAGAGCTGGATCAGTTTGACGAATTTTGCTGGGCAACCGAGCTTGCCAAGGATCACCCACAATGCATCCCTGTTCACTGTGTGGAAAGCCTTCATCAGGTCTATGAAGACAATATAGAGACTCAGGTTCTGCTCAAGGCATTTTTCCTGCATTTGCCTCACTGTGAAGACCATGTTGATGGTGCTGTGATCTGGTCGGAAGCCACATTGTGATTCAAGCAGGTTTTGCTCTGAAACAGATGACAGGAGTCTGTTGAATATGACACAGGCGAGGATCTTTCCAGCAGTGGAGAGTAGTGAGATTCAATTTTTCCTTTAGAAATCTAGATGCTATACCATTTGGTGCATAAATGTTTAGTAATGATATTACTTCGTTTTTATAGAACCTTTTAACAAAATGTAATTTCCTTCTGTAAGATTTAAATTAATGTCCAATACTTCAAGTCTTATTTTTATAAAGTTTATTTTCTGACAAAATAGAACCATGTGACTAAGTTTTCTACCTGCTCAAAAATCCCCACTCCACCAAAACAATGACAGGAAGGAGAGGGAGAGATGAAACTATATCCAATTTATATCCTTTCTATGTCATCACATTATGACAGGAAGTGAGTAAGGTGCTGGGAATCATAATTTTTCTGGGGATTGTAGTTTTTCTGGGGATCATAGTTTTAGGGTAACAGATTCTAATTACACACTTCCTTATCTCTTTTAATCAGGTCAATTGTTACTTTGGATTTGTCTGGTATCATGATTGCTTCTCCTGCCGTTTTTACTTTGGATGATGCATAATATATTTTTCTCCAGCCTTTTACCTTGAATCTACGTGTGTCACCCTGCCTCAAATGTTTTTGTTTTTTTTTTCTTTTTTGTAAACAGAATATAGTAGGATTCTGGTTTTTAATCCACTCTGCTATCTGCTTCTGTTTAATAAGTGAGTTCATCCCATTCACATTAAGCATTATGATTACTAACCTCCATTTTATTATCCCCTTTAGATCCTGCTCTATTCCCTTTTCCTCTATTCCTTCACACCAGCACTTTGCTTTTTGTCACACATACCATATTCCCCTCCTTTCTATTACCCCTCTCTTCCCATGTCTTGTTCTCCTTCAACTTCTTTGTAGGGTAAGATAGAATTCCATGTCTCACTGATTATACTCACTTTTCCCTCTCTGAGCCAGTTACAAAGAGAGTAAAGTTTAAGCATTGCCTATCACCAGCCTTATCCTCTCCTCTGTGTTTTGATGTTTCTCACCTCTTTATGTTATATAATTTACCCCCATTCTATCTCTCCTTTTCCTTTTCTTTCAGTGCAACCCTCTCTTTCAGTCCTTGATTTATTTTTTTTTACATTTGACTCATATGCATACATATCATATTGCACATACATATTGTTCCATATTGTGTTGATTTAGAATCTTGAACCCTAGAGACTACATTTCCCACAATCCCCTTTTCCTTTTCCTGTTTGTGCATCTCCGTATGTGGGAGGAGTTTTGAGTTCTTTTTCTGTGGGTCTCTGGTTCCATGGTGGGAGAGGGAGGAGGAGCTTGGGTTTTGATAGCCTTATTTACTTATACTTCAAGATGAATATTTAATAAATATTATAAAATATAATACTTGGAGTACTGGATATTAATTTTAATTTTACATTTTTGGCAGACCACAAAAGGATTCTAGAACTTGGCTTTTCTTTTTCCTTTTCTTAAAAGCCTACAGCCCAGTTACAGCCAAGCAACTTGGCAGTTTAAAACTGCTACTGGTTTGCAACCAAAACTGGTTTTCTACTGGTAGTTTTCAAACCCCCTCTCCAGCTGCCCAGCTGTGGCCCATTCCTCTAGCTCTCCTTCTGCCTTCCAAGCCTCTGGCAGCTGAGAGTATTTGAATATTTTTATACCCAGGCCTCCTTGCCCCACTCATATGGCTTAATTTAGGGGACTTGGTGGAGAAGCTGCTCTGTCACTGCCTCAGCCACAGCACCCCAGGCCCCAACCTCCCCCTGCTGCTGAAGCCTAGTCATACCTGGTTTGGTTTCTCCTATCCATGGCCCAAAGCCTGTGTTGGGGTTTTTTTCTTAGCCAGAGCTAGTTCCAGCCTGGCCCCCACCCCCACATTGCTGCTGCTTCTGCCACTTCTGCTGCCCTGATCTCCATTTCAACTGGTGAGTATAAAGCTTCCCTTTCCCCAGCCAGCTCAAAGGTAAGCCCCTTTCCCCACTGGACAGCTGATTGCCCCCTACACTCCACCAGGCTCTTTGCCTTGGCTGAAAGAGTCCTAGCCTTTTTTTTTTTAACTACCCCTAAACACATCCCTGATACCTCCCAGTTGTAGAACTGCCTCTTGGCCACTAGAGGTCAATATTGAGCACTGAATTTTTTTCTTCCCTTTTCATCTTCCTTTTCTTTTTTCCCTCTTTCTCTTCTCTTTTATTTCCCCCTTTTCCTATAAATAATTTTTTTAAAAATTTTTAAAAAATTCCCCTTTTTAAAAAAAAATTTTTAATCATAAAAAATTAAATAAGCTAAATACCTTCACCTTCTACACAACCCCTTGTAATAATAATAACAAAAAAGAAATCAATAAAAAATAAATATACATTAATATATTTTTCCTTTTTTGATCAAAATGCTAAGCAGAATAAATGCTACCATGTGTGAAAGCCTTTTGCTTTTTGCCCAATTAGAAGCATGTAAAATTCCAAATGCCCTCCTCCTCCTTGTAATCCTAGGACATTTTATTTTCCTGATCTTCATTCTTAAGACAAAAGATACCTTTATACAAGAGATTAAAGCAGAAATGCAGGCCAAGAGGAAAATTCAATAAAAAAATTTCAAATACTTATATGACCTAATGAAAAATACTGATCCCACCCAAAACAAGTCCGAATTTTGTGAGGCTGCTCCTCTACCACAAATAGAGGATGAACCTTTTTCTCCGGAAATGGAGATGAGACACCCCTCTCGTATACATCAGGTGCAGACCCTTCTCTCTCATACTTTGCAACATCTCTCTCATGCTCTGCAACTCCTGGCTGATCTTACCTCCCCTGATCTTTTTTCTAACTCCCCATCCCCTCCTGCCCTTTCTCCCAGCTCACAACCAGCTCCAACCGAAGAAATCTCATTCTGCTACCATACCTGTTCCTACCCATGTTGCCTCGGCATCCCCAGTCAATTACTAAGGAATCACAGACATCAGATGACTACTATGAAGACCTTTTTCCATTAAGGGAAGTGCCCAAAATAGGAAGCAATGGTGATGTGGTGTCCCTAAGGCACCATTTTCTTTTACTCCCCAAGAAATTAGAGAACTGACATATAATATACCTTCATTTGAATCTGAACCTTTGGTTGTGACCAAGAAGGTGACTGACATTTTTTTATCAATATAACCTGTCCTATAAGGATGTTGAGAATTTGCTCAATGCTTTTCTAACAGAACGTGAGAAAAAAAAATCATCTCTCATGTTAACAAGGTCCAGGGGCATAATATACCACACTAGTCAGCTCAGGATCCTGCATGGGATTACAACAGTGCTGCGGACCAGTTGCAATTACATTCTTGTAGGGATGCCATTATAATAGCTATGTGAAAATACTCCGAGGATATGGAAGCATGGTCAAAATTTGAAAGGCTTGGACAATCAGAAAACAAGACACCCTCACAATTCATGGATAAGCCCATTAAGCTTGGGAGTCGATATCTTGACCTTGATATTTCTAAAGCCAAAGATATTAAGCAAATAAGGAGACATTTTGTCAACAACTCTTGCAGGGTTGTCCAAGATTATTTTAAGATGCATTGCCCATGGCGGCCTCAGATTGTCCTTGAAGAATTGCAAAATACTGCATCTTATGTATTTAAAGGCCAAAAGGAAAAAAACAGGAAGAGGCTAATAATGTCATAGAAACCTTGAGAAAACACATCAAAATTTTGGAGGAAAAGATTGATAAACAAAACAAAGGGCATGATGATCAAGCAATGGCGCTAGCCCCTCTCCAAGAAACTATCATTCCCTTACCTGCCAATTCTGTCATAAGAAGGGCCACATAATGATGAATTGTAGGAATTTTCCCCAAGTCCTGATGAACTATACCAACCAGAGAAACTCTTATAGGAACAATTACAGGAACGTTAATTATAATGGTGATTTCAGAAATCTTAATTTTAGGACCGATAATAATCCCAGGGAGATAAATCAGCCACCTGACAACTCATATCAAATGACCCACAGCAGTATATTTTGAGTGGAGCTCACCCCCAAAACACACAGGGAGCTACTTCAGGGGGAGTCCAAGGTACTACCCAAAGACTATGAAGGTGTACAGGGTGGGGGGTTGAGGCATAGGAATCAGAGTATACAACCTTTGATTTTCCAGACCCAGACATCTTACTGACTGTTGTCCCTATCCACTGCCCCCCCATACTAATGAGCCCCATGTAACATTAAAGGTTGGTAATACTTTTTATGATTGCCTTTTGGACATTGGAGCTTCCCCATCTGTATTGAAGAGTACACCTGATTCGTATTATAGTTCCACTGGCTCAGTTAATTTCAGGGGGGCATCAGGGACACCTCTAATGGTTCCCAAGCTTTCCTCTAGAATAGTGTCCATAGGACCCCTTAGTGTGGAATACTCTTTCCTCTTAATACCTGGCTCCCCTTTAAATTTGCTGGGGAGAGACCTTTTGTGCAAGCTTATGGCCACAATAACTTGCTCTCTCGATGGTTCTATGATACTGAAAATGCCTGAGGAATCCTTAACTTTACTCCCTTTACTTCTTTCAGACACTCATGAAATGAAGGAGACTCCTATTTTTGAGATCCCAACTGATATACCTGAGTCTCTCTGGGCCATATCATCTTCTAATGTTGGCCTACTTAAATCGACTGTTCCTGTCCAAATTCAAAAGAAAATCTAGCCTGCCTCCTTACATTCCTCAGCACCCTCTTTCGAAGGAGGCAATATTACACCAGTAATAAATTCCCTTATTGACCAAGGCATTATAATTCCTTATAAATCTGAATACAATATGCCTATCCTTCCTGTTAAAAAGCCCAAACTGGGGCCCAATGGTAAGCATCTCTATTGCTTTGTCCAGGATTTGAGAGCTGTGAACAATCATGTTATAAAGAGATACCCTGTAGTTTCTAACTACTGCTATTTCTTCTATTCCTAGCACAGCTGCGTTCTTTACAGTAGTAGATTTGTGCTCAGCTTTTTTCTCTATACTCATGCCTAAGAACTCCAGGCATATCTTTGCTTTCACCTGGAAGAGCTCTCAAGGGCCTGGTCTCGTCTCTATTACCTCAAGGGTTGGTGGACAGCCCTACTCTGTTCACACAATTCTTAATTGCTTATACAGATGCCATTAAACAGTGGATCCCTTGCTATGGGGAAATCACTAAGCCCCTTGTAGCACTGAAAAAAACTCAATGCCTGAACCACTTAAATTGGAAACAAAACACCTAAGAGCTCTTTTAAAACAAGCGATCCTGTCTGCCTCTAGGCATACCTGATCTCTAGGCATACCAAATTATGATAAACCATTTATGTTATATGTTCATGAACAAAAAGGGGTAGCTTCAGGTGTTCTAACTCAACTTTTGGTACCTATTCAACACCCAGTAGCCTATTATTCAGCCCAGCTTGACCCAGTCGCTGCTGGAGCATCACCATGCCTTTGAAGACTAGCTGCCAGAGCTTTATTGGTAACAAAACCTGGTATTGGGATGCCCTCTGACCATAATGTGCTCACACAAGATTGAGGCATTGCTGTTAAAACACAGGACACAGGCATTTACTGACCAAAAGATTACTAAGTACGAGGGAGAAAAAAAAAAACCATGATTGGCAAATTACGCATAGAGACTCATTTAAAGTGGCCTGAAATTCTACATCTGGCCCCATTTTATCTCAGAAGCAGACCCAGAGGTGATTTACACATCTCATCATTTGAGATGCTATTTGGACATCCACTTATTCAAGCACAACCATTTGCCCCTGTCTATACCTTACTGTTAGGAGGGGATACAACCATTGCTACATATATCAGACAATTACAAACAAAATTAAAAGAATTCCATGACTCTGGAGCTGCTGTTCAAGCATTGATTTCTTACTTCATGATTTAAACCTAGGTGATAGTGTGTACATAAAGAATTTCAAACTTACTGGGTCAATTGAACCTGCCTATGATGGACCATTTCAGGTCCTAATAACTACACCCATAGCCATAAAAATTGGAGAGAGGGGTTCATGGGTTCATTGTAGCCATGTAAAACAAGTACCTTCTGTTGATGGTGAATAATTTCTTGCATTGATTGTATTTGACTATTGCTTATGATTGGATTTCTTTATTGCTAGATTTATACTATTTTGTTGCACTTTATTTGATTGATCCTTGTATTTGCACAAATTGCCTTGTAGGGCAATACATGTACTACCTCATAAAAGAAAATCTGTATTAGTGACCTATATTGACCTAATGTTCCTTTTGTAGCATTTTGTGCCTTTACTAATTGTTTTTGTATTTTCTTGAATATATTATTGCTTTGTCTACCTCATTTGCACTCACATTGTTTTATCTGCCTTATTGGCAATCGCTGCGGATCTTGATAAGTCAAACAGGAAATAAATCTTAATTTTTGAAAACTAGACCCTATACTTTACCTCTGTAATTGTGAAATATATACAATTCTAACATTTTCTTTTCTTCCTACATGTGTCATATAGTATTTGATTTTTTCCCTTCTTTCCTCATTTTTTGCTTTTGACACACATGTCACTAGTATTGGAAATCTTTTACTTTTGGCAATAGCATAAATTGAGATCTTCGTTTACCTAGCATATAAAAAACAAACCCAGAAAGCTTTGGACTATGGCAACCTGCCACTAGTCATTTAAGTTTTCTGAGACTTTAGCTTGATGACTATGTCTAATCCAAGGACAAAAGGACCACAGAGGAGCACAGAACTTGACTTGCAAAGTGCCAAATGAGCACAAAAATGTGAAAGAAACCAAACCAATTCTATGGGAATTGATGACATCCTCCACAAAAAGCACAATGACTTGATCATGTGTGAGACTAGAGGTTGTGGCTGTTTAACATGTATTAAATGCAGGACTTCCTTGTACCACATTCTATATCAAGCATATGACATGGTTTGCTCTGGTTCCATTATCCCCCCAAAAACAAAGAAAAGCACTGAACCAGGAAACTCTGTTTTCCATTTGTCTCGAGATCTTGTCTCTTTTTCTATTTTCTTTCATGATGTGACAACTTACTGTAGTCCAGACTGCTAAACTGGGCTAGTGACTAATTGTTTTACACTTATGGAATATGGATCACTACAAGAACTTGTTGTGAGTTGTGATTTTTTCTTTTCTTTTTTCCTTTTTCCCAGAATATTCTTCCGAGTTTTTTTTTTTATATTTTTTATCTGACTCAGAAGTTATTTTTTATTTTAATTTCTTTGATTCTTTGATTTTTTTGATACTGGATTCATATGCCTTGTGGCTTGACCATGTATTCCTGTGTAATTCCTAAATGCATCCCTCTATCCTCCTTGGGGGTAATGCATTATTAATTTCCTCAGGGGAGGACTATGTTATTGTTGTGAACTTTGACTTGAATTTGAGCCAAATTTAGAACAAGAGACAAGTTCCAGAATTTAGAAGGCGCCATGAAGATGCCTGAAGATACCACACACTATACCAGAAGATCCAGAGTGAACTTTGAGATATGGCGAATTTGAACTTTGGAGGGGGGGTTGAAATACTTTTATTTTGAATGTACACCATTTGCCAAAGGGGACTGTCCTCTAATTGGCTTTTTGTCAATGCACCTATTATTGGTTTCATTCCTTTTCCCTTTTATTTTCCTCTTATCCTCAAATTATTGTAATTTCCCTTTAAAAACTGTAATATTTGTATATACCTCTAGTTCAAGTTATAAGTTTGTTATGTTTTCATGATCCATTGGGGAGACTGGTCTCCCAAAGTATCACAGGGGAGTTTTTGTTGCTTTAGAATCTTGAACCCTAGAGACTATATTTCCCACAATCCCCTTTTCCTTTTCCTGTTTGTGTGTCTCTTTATGTGGGAGAAGTTTTGAGTTCTTTTTCTGCCCACCTGGGTCTCTGGTTGCATGCTGGGAGAGGGAGAAGCAGCTCCTGGTTTTTGCTAGCCTTACTTCCTTATACTTCATGATAAATATTTAATAAAAATCATTAAATATAATACTTGGAGTACTGGATATTAATTTCAATCCTTACAATAGCATCATATTTACATATGTATCATGTCATTATATATCATCTTATTATCATAATCAGCTTACTTTTCCACCCTCTTTCTGAATAAATTCCTTCTATCTTCTCTACTACTGAGAGTAATTTTTAAAATTATAGAAATCCTCTTTCTATGTAGACATACAAACATTTTTACCTTAATAAGTCCCTTAAATTTTCCCTTTCTTACTTACCTTTCTGGGCTTCTCTTGTGTTTTGTATTTGACCTACAATATTTTGTTTAAGTCCAGTTTATTCCTCCTTAATGTTTGGAAATCTCCTATCTTATTGAATGAACACTTTTTCCCCTTGAAAGAGTATACTTGATTTTGCTGGATAGATAACTCTGGGTTGTAAACCCAAATCTTTTGCCTTTCTGAATATCATATTCCATGTCTTCTGATCCTAAAATGTAAAAGTCACTAGGTTCTGGGTGATCCTGATTGTAGCTCCATGGTATTTGAATGGTTTCTTTCTGACTGTTTGAAGTATTTTTTCTTTGGCTTGATGGCTCTTGAATTTGGCTATTACATTCCTAGAAGTTGTCATTTGAAAATTTCTTTTTGGAGGCAATCTGTGAATTCTTTTAATTTCAAATTTATTTTCTTGTTCAAGGATCTCTGGGCAGTTTTTTTTAATAATTTCTTGTAATATGATACCCAAGGTTTTTTCTTCATAATGGCTTTCAGGGAATCTAATAATTCTCATATTCTCTCCTAGACCTGCTTTCTAGCTCAATTGTTTTTCAATAAGATATATTTGATGTTTTCCTCTGTTTTTTCATTCCTTTGATTCTGCTTTATGGTTTCTTGATTTCTCATGAAATCATTAGTCTCTAGATGGTCAATTCTGATTTTTAAGGCCTGGTTTTCCTCTGTCAGTTTTTGGTTCTTTTTCAATCAGTCCATTTCTTCTTGCATCGCTTTCATTTCTCTTTCCCACTTTTCCTCTGCTTCTGATAATTGGGTTTGAAGTCTTTTTTGAGTTCTTCCAGAATCTGTGTCCAATACATATTTTTCTTTTGGACTTTGGGTGTGTTTCCTTTGCCTTAGCTGTCCCCTTTTGTGTCTGTACCTTTCCCTTTGTCTCCACAAAAATCTTTGAGTTAGGTTCTTTTTTATTGTTTGCTCATTTCCCCTGTCTAATTATAGATAGGCTCTGTTTTCTGGGGAGTTGGGGTACCCTCTTAAACTTCAACCCTTCCATGATGAAATTTTCAGCTTATTTTCTGGGTTGCTACTTGTTTACCAGATGGTCTGAGGCCCAAGAGCTCTGAGAGTCACCTCCCCCTGATGATTCAATTGACCCTTGATATACTGATAGCTTAAAGACTTTCCTCAGGTTTGGGTATAAGCTTTTGATCTCAGTCTGAACTTGATCAGGACAGGTGCTGACCATATTCTAGCCCCAGGCTTAGGCTCAGATTTTTGTATCAAGGTGTTCTTGATTTAATCAGGCACACTCTTGATTACCCTGTCCTGGAGCTCTACCCTTAGTTTTTGGCAAAAAGATCCCACGTAGGCTTCCCCTGAGAACTGTGTCCTCACCTCAGCACAGACCTGGATTCCTGACTTCACTCTGGGCCCACAGGGATTGGCCACTTCAGTCCAGATTGCCTTGGGCTGTGGCTCTGGACTTCTCCACAGGTTTGCAATTTCAAGGGCTATTACTAGCTTGGACTACTATTTGCCCAGCAGGATCTCAGGATCTGACTTAACTTGGACTTAAGTTTGGAACCTATGAGAGCAGTTGTGTAGGGCAATGGGATGTGTGGTTTGCTCTTGGCTTGTTCTTCATTTGCTTCTATGCCTCCTGATAACTCCATTCTCCTCTCACCCCAGATGATCTCTGCCTCCCTTTTGGGTTTTTATTGGGTTTTTATTTGGGTTTTTATTTTTTTGAATGTTGTTTCCCACTGTCTCTGTTGGTTTTTTTTATTCCTATATTCATTTTGTGGTGATATTTTACTTTTGGTTTGAAAAAACAGGTTAGTAAAAGGGGACCAAGGTGGGTAAATGTTAATTTAGCCTAGGGAACTGCCAAGATACCCAGCTGTAATTTCTGGGTATCTTGGCTGTTACTAGTGAAAGGGAAGCAGGTGTCCACTTTCCCTCACTGAGCCAGTAGTGCTCAAGGCCCTGAAACCAATGAGATAATTAGATATACAAAAAATATCTCTTTAATTAAAATAAACTTAGGAGGTGAGAATTAGGAAAAGAGGGGTCCATACTTCTAATTTTTCTACTCTCTCATCTGCCTTCCTACATTTGTCACAAGACAAATTCTTTGGTTTCCTGAGGCTCCCTGACACTTCCTGATCTAACTAAATGACCCAAAAATCTGTCTAAGATCTTCCTGGATAAAAATCCTCCTTTTTACTCCCAAAAGTTGGTTTCAAAGGTTTGGTAACAGGGGCTCAGAATGATAGAGCTCACTCAACAGGGTTGGACCCCAAAGCCCAACCTAATTTAGAATAAAGCCCAGGCAAGTTGGCACACACTCACAGATAACAAGCAGGGACAACAAGATCTGCTCCAAACTGCTCTCTGGCTGATCAGGAACCACAGGGAAGGATTGAAGGGTTGCCCTTTGGGAAAAACTCCTAGAAGCTGCTCTTCTTCCCTCTGCTTAGGCAGGACCAGGATCAAAGTGGCAGTCCAAGACCAAGACGCAGGACAAAGTTACAGTCCAAGATCAAGACCAAGGACCAAGTAGTAGATGCCTATCCATTAACACTTCTTTCTCTACCCCCTGGCTTCTAGAATACTTCCTCCAAAGTTCCTGGCATGTGCCAATGCCAGTTTCTTAAATCCAACTTTCCATTTTATGCTTCTCTCTATAATTTCCTTATTATAGTTTGGAGAGGATTTTCATGGTGAAATAGTGCACTGCTTCCCTAGTTATGTTTCCATCTTGGATCCACCCCATGACTAAATGATTTAGTAGAAAGAGCATTGCACCTAGAGTCAGAAAGACCTAGATTCAAATTTATCCTCTAGCACTATCTGTGTGAAAAGGGACAAGTTATTTAACTTTTATAATCTGTAGTCTATAAAATTTAAGTAATAATCTGCATAATGAAAGACAGCATGACATCGTGAATAGAAGCCTGGCTTTGGAGGCAGGAAGATCTGGGTTCAAACTGTCTCTAACACATTCTAATTGTGATCATAGATAAGTCATTTAGACTCTTGGTGTCCTATGCATATAAATTACAGAAGAGTTGCTGATTTACATCAGCACAGGGAGTTTCCATGCTAGAAGTCTCATTCACAGATGAAATTACATCTTGACTCCATGGACTTTCCACCTCCCACTGGTCTATACTCATAGAACTCCCCACATAGAATTGTGAGGATCAAATAAGACATTCTACCCAAAGCACCTTACAAGTGATATATACATATTGGCCAACATTGTTATTCCCTAACTGATCTTATTTGCATACATTTCTCTCTATGAACATGTGGCATTGTAAACTACACATACTACCAATGGGCACCCACAGAGCCATATTGTCTTCAGCATATGTGACTCACAACTCCAATTGTGAAAGTGTATGCTGGAAAAACTCTTGGATTCAAATCAAAGATGCAACTGTATGAATAGATAAAATCCTCCAGAAAGAATATTAGTTAGTGACAAACAATGCCTCCATGAATAGAATAAGGGAATCACATGGGCGGGTGCCAAGATTTTGAAAGCTAGACTTCTTAAAGTCATTCATAATGTCCTCAATAGATTAATCACCTCTTGGGGTTTTTAGGAGTGAAGAGCCTTCCTCACCTATTTGACATGCTCAGATTGGGCTGACATCTTGTGGCCGCAAAAAACATGGCACTCCTGAAAATTAACATCCATACCAAGTCAGAGGAGCATCTATGCATGCTAATGATGGCATTAAAAATTGAGTGAATACAAAACAGCACAGCAAGAAAAGTGTGACATGTAATTATGTCACCTAATTAGAATAGAAAAGAGCCCTTTCTTCTCCCAGGTATGAAACAAGTTGTAATCTGTTCTTCAAATCCTTCCACTGAGGGGATGGGACCCCTATAAAAACGGTAGAGATCAACACCTGGAACTGTCAAAGGCTGTCAACAACCAGTGGTATCTGATTCCTTAATCACTAGATTCAAGTCCAGGAGAAAGACTCACTGAAAGGAGAATTAACTTACCTGACAAAAGAAAGAGTATCTTTGAGAAGAGGCCAAACCTTTTAGTGGAGAAAGATTTCAGTTACTTGGGACCAGGAAGGACTCTAAAATTTCATAGCAATGCAAAAAAAAAAGTAAGAAAAAGACAAATCCATAAACAGATATTAAAAATTATGACATAATGTCAATAAAAGTCTCAGTTCCAAGATCAGGTCTTGAATTAATGTCTATAGCTAATCCAGAGCAGAGAACTCCTATGTCTAAGATGCAGTATCAATTCAAAATTAGTTTTCTAAGGATGTGGGCCAGTGTTATCATCATCTTTAGTAAAGGCTGGATTCACCACCATCTAAATGTCTATGGTTTGTTCCTGAGTAGATCCAAGATGGTTTTGTGTTGTCACCTTTATATAATAGAACCTAAAAGGTGAGAAGACAGAGTGTGCTTCCTGACTCTGAGAAAGGAGATGAAGATTCATGTGACCATGAAGGGACTGGACACCTTTCAAAGAGACTTTGCAACTTGTGAATTGCAAAACTGACTTTAAAGCTAATCAGATTTTAAAAGACTAGCTTAGCTACTGTAAGTCAGACAGAGTGGTTACAAATAGCTTTTATTTTTACACCCTTCTGTCTTAGAAAAAGTATTATGTATTCACTGCATGTAAGGGCTAGGCAATGGGGCATAAGTCTGAGGCCAGATGTGAACCTAGGATTTCTCATCTTCAGTCCTAGCTCTCAACCCTCTCAGCCACCTAGCTGCTTTCTCTAACTGAGCTTTTATCCATTAGGTTAGTAGCTAAACTTTTGAGAAAATGGCTTGACTTGAATTTCTATCATAAGAGGCAGGCAATTGGATTACAATTGGAATTCTATGTCCTTGTCCCAGATTTTCCATTATTTTTTAGCTCCATTAACTATAGGTAATTCACTTGACATGCTTATGTTTCAGTTTTCTCATCTATAAAATGGGGGTGATAATATTTGTACTAATTACCCCATTGGGTTGTTGTAAGGATCAGTTAAATATTACACGAAGCTCTTTGTAATCCTTTATAAAATTTAAAACTAGAAATGCCAGAAGAAAAGACATAAAAAAGAAAGGAAGGGATGGAAGAAGGGGGAGAAAGAGAAAGGGAAAGTGAGAAAAAGAAGGAAAGAAGAAGAGAAGGAGAAAATCACATTTGGTTGAGCTTTTAGGATGTATTTTACTACATAGTCCATTTTTCAGAAATTGTATCAATACTGTATTTTGGCTAGTTTTGTATCAGCATATCTGTATGTATGTGTATAATATAATAATGCATAGAATGTATAATCTAAGTCAATGTGTATGCGCCTTAGCCTCTAGGAACCCTGATGAAAAAATAATAATATCCAAAGCTGGAAATTCTTAGGGAGAATTGACAAACAATGGGAGGGGAAGAGTAGGGAGAGGGTGTGCCTAGTATACGTAGCTCAAAGAAGTAAAGGATGGGCCCAAGTTAGCAAGAAGACAGAAGAATAAAGAAATGTTGTTGTTTTCTTTCTAAATTTGTCATCCTGGTCAAGAAAAGACTAGTGTGTGGTCTTCAATGTGCTGCTTACAGTTGCCAAAGAACAGAATGGGAAGGTAAGGCATCCCCAGAAACAATATGGGTAAGGGCAAAGTGAACAAGATGTGGTTTACTGAAAAATGTTGTCAGTGCCATGCAGTAGAAAAATGTAGAATGTATAAAAAATTGAAACAAACCTCTGGGTTGAAAAACAGTATTAATAACAATAACAATAATAATAATAATAATAGCAACATAGGGCAGCTAAATGATACAGTATATCCAGTGCTAGCCCTGAAATTAGAAAGAAGTGAGTTCAAATCTGACCTCAAATACTTAGCTGTAAGACCTTGGGCAAACCACTTAATTCTGTTTGCCTCAGTTTTCTCATCTGTAAAAAGCCAGAGAAGGAAATAACAAACTACTCCATTATCTTTGACAAGAAAATTCCAAATGGGATGGTGAGGAGTCAGAAACAACTGAGTAACAGAGAATATGTCATTTATATGTTTGCAAACTACTTTACCAATATTATTTATTTTAACCCCAAAACAACTCTGGGGGGTATTATTACTAATCTCCATTTTACAGATGAGGAAATTAAGGCAGATAGAGGTTAAGTAGCACTCAGAAAGGATCTGAGATCAAATTTGACTTCAAGTCTTCTTACTCCAGCTCTAACACTGTACTAAGCCATCTAGCTGCCTAGGTTGGAAAACAAACAAACAAACAAACAAACAAACAAAAAACCCCGAGAATTACATTGGGAGGACTTGGGTTTGAATTTCAGATCTGCTTCTTGCTAGCAACAAAACTATGGGGAAGTCATTTTAGTTCTCTGATATCTGGTTTCTTTAACTGAAGAAAATGAAGTAATTCACCTACATGTCTTCTAGGTCTTACAGGTCAAAAATATGATTATTTCCACTTAAAGATGAAGAAATTAAGAGTAGTCTAGAGGTAAAGTGATTTTGCATGAAACACACAGGGAGGGAAAAGTATTTCTTTCAACTGATTCATTGCAAACAATGAAAATTCAATCAACCAACAAACATTTATTATTTGCTCTATGCCAGGTGCTGTGCACTTGGGTAATGAAGTCAAAGACAAAACTCTATCTGTCCTCAGGGAACTTATACCCTAAAAGGGAAGAAAATAGGTACATGGAGAGATAAATGAATAACACAGAATAATACAAATGCATCTCAGGTAACCTAGGCTTTATCTGGCATCATATTTAAGGTTTTCATTCTGTTCCATTTTAAACAGAGCAATTGATTTGAAGAGAACTACTCAATAAGTGAACTAACCATTGTGTTTGTTACCTGCTCCTTGAAGATCCTTCCTGGCACACCTTGATACCCCCATAGTCAGGTCCATCACAGCTTTTATGTAAGTTGCCAACTGAAAAAAAAAATCAGCTAGCCAAACTGAGCCATGGTGTGAATGTGAAGACGGTCCTTTAATATACTCCACAGAGGTTTTATGTGAAGAGGATGAAAAGAAGAAGAGGGCTGGAGACACAGCTGAAACTCTCTGTGGTGCCAACCAGAATGCTGAGGGAACAAAGGCTGCTTCGCTGGCCTAGGCCTGGGCTGGGTAACAGGACAGGTGTGCTATCTACATAATGTCCTTGATCTCTAAAAGACAGAAGGAAGAACCAATCAGGTAGACACCTCCTGCCAATGGGTCCATTAGCCAGCTCTGGTGGTGGTTTCAGAAGTAGCAGCTGCTTGCTTTGCGTACTCTAGAGACCAATGGGAACATATGGAGAGATGGGAATCCACATGAGAAATCTGCTGTAAGGTACAAATCAAACAGCCCTAATGAATCATTTATGGCATTGCCACTCTATTGTTGTTGTTTTATTTCCTTGTGGTCAAACACAAAGCTCATCCAGACAATCCAAAACTTCTGTGGGAGGGATGCCCATCCATATGACTTTTTTCTCAACTTTCTTTGTGCCTCTAGGGTTTAGCCCAATGTTTGGCACAGAGTAAACAAGCACTTAATGCTTCTTATTGTGTGGATCATGGTACAGGAGCCTGCAAGATTACAAGATTCAAACTTCTCTCTTTTTAAATGAATGGTATCCCTTCCTTTGGAAGAAAGGAACAGTAGACACACAATTCTGGAGACTTTCCCCAATCATTCCGAAGTGTAGGGTTTAAAAAAACAAATAAAAAAACCAAGAGATGCAGAGAGAAATAAGCGGAACTAAGATGTCCAGGAGCGTGAGATTGGTCATGCAGTCTGATTGAATTCATCAGACAGTCAAATTGGTTGTCTCATATTTGGGGTACTGAGTTGATGGGCCAAAGGCAGAAGCATGACCCTATTCAGAAGCAGGGCTCATCAGGCTCAGGATCATCAGATTCTGGGAAGCAGATAGTCTGGGAGGACTAAAGAATTATGTCACAAAACCAGAAAGAAAGCTCTTTATATAAAACAACAACAACAATTTCTTCACAATACTTCTAGATGAAGATCTGGGAACAAGGACAATAGTCTTGGATGGTAGTTGGTGTGATGATGGTGGAAGCTAGGAAGGAAGCTTGAAAGGAAGGTTTCAAATGGGAGAGAAGAATAGCAAATACCAGCCCATAAAATGAAAACCAACAAATTGAGCACCCATTTTGTAGAGGGACTCCTCTGCCTCTATTCCATCCCACCACCCTTCCTGGTTCCTGGCTTCTAGACTTCAAAACTATGTTTTCATTCCTCCAGTGAACACCATTCACTACACACACACACACACACACACACACACACACACACACACACACACACATTTTTTTCAACTCTTTTGTGTTGTCATTTGAATGCAAGCTCCTTTGAGCAGAGGCTCTCTTTTTTCTAAGTCCACAATTCATCATAATACCAACTACATGATTTTAACACACTTAAAATATTTCTTTCTTTACTTCCTTCCTTGTTGTACTTGATGTCAGAAAATCTCAGCTCCTAGAAGTAGCCCTTTTCAAAGAGGCAAAGCTCTTGGTATTGGTTGAGACCAAACTCAAAACACATCACAGCCATCTGGCATCAGCCAAATTAAAACAAGTTGGAAAGTGGGGTTGAGTATGAATATCTACATGCTTCTGTCATAGGTAGAGGAATATTGTAACCAGTGCTTGATCTTATTTTGCAGTGAGGACCAGGGTACCAGAGTATATGTTTTTTTTCATTGTTTTATTGATTTATTTTTCATTTAATATTTTATTAATTAATCAATAAAAACAAATGAAAATATTAAATAATTATATTATTTATAATAATTTGTAATAATTAAATACTAAATAATATTTTATTTTATTGATTGTCTGGACTTAAGAAAGGGATGGAGAAAATGTTGATGATGTAGATTAAACTGTAAGAATGTGCCAGGTGGACATTTTGATTGTAGAGAGTTGGTCGTTAAACATTTACCAGCATACTCCTGTCTAGATTCTTGCCCCGAAGGCTGGGGTACGTTGACCAGAGCAATTTCCTCCCTCCCCGATATTTAACTACAGGTCATACTTCATGACAACAGACATTCTTATAACAAAAACATCTGTACTGTTGTAGTGAAAATATCACCTTTAAAGGTTGTTATAATATTAAAACTGTGGTCGCCAAGGAATTTACTTATGAAATTCCTAAAATGAAACACTCAAGTCAGAATGGAATTTATGGTGGTTTAATCACAATGGGAGTAAGAAAAGGGAGAGGGAGAGAAGGAGAGAGGAGAAAAGGGAAAGGAGTTAACTCAACCTCTGGCCAGAGGGAGTTTAGGCCCAAAGGCCAAGGTAGAGAAGAAATCAGTCCTTGACTCACGTGACCGATCTGAAGGGAAGCTGTCTGTGGGCCTCCTCCCTGCTCAAGCTTCTAGCAGGAACTCCAGAGTATATGTTACCAATCCAGCAATAGACCCTGCATGTCACATGTACCAGCCAGGCATCCTCAGAGGGTGAACTGAGGTAGCCATCAAGATCTCCATGTTTCTCTCAGTCTTTTCAAGAGCTACTTGACACTCATTTCTTTACACTTTTATGGATGGTGGTAACAAGTTTTTTTTTTCCTTTAGTGTAGGTCTTGTTATATCATAAAGTAGGACCTTCATTTTAATTTTAGGATAAAGTGTTTTTGAAATTCCTTAGCAAATTACAGTTCTCTTACACACACACACACACACACACACACACACACACACACACACACACACATATATATATATATTATATATAATATATATATAATTCACATCTATCAATCTCATGGACAAGGAAATAAGTATATTTGTATATAGCCCTTAGGTTCAAGTGTTAGAAATGAATAAAAGCAAATGCAGCACCTCCTCTGGGGTACTTTTACACTTTGTAGTCAAACTGATGGGTGAGTTCTCTAGGGAGATGACTATTTTAGGTTTCAAGGATATACTCTGTGGGGCTACCCCTCTAAAATCATAGCCCTTAAGACTCCACTGGGATGCTCCCCATGAACGATCAACCATTACACAGAATTAGCTTTTTGCAAAGACGTTTTCTAAGATAGCACAGAAAAAAAAAACAAAAAACCTAAAAATAAAAAAAATTCAGTAGCTACAATAGATTCCATTCATGAACATTGAGTACACAATGCCACAAGTACATAAATCACCTGTGCAAAGAATGGGCACAAAGTTATATCCTAGTGAGGTAAACATGAAGGGAAAATTTAAGACCAAGGTACCTCACAGTACAGGAACTATAAGTCTTATATCTCCTGTGGAGTGCACCAAAAGCTCCATTTTTGACACAGCATCTCTGCTAAGTGGTTTCCTCACTTGGATTCCAAAGATCAGCCATTTTCTATAGTTCCCAAACTCTTGATTTCCAGGTTAGCTCACTCTTGAGTAAATAATCAGCTCTCTTCTTTGCTGCTATGAGTCTTATTCCTTGAATCTGCTTCTAGTATTGAGTGAGTGCCTATATGCATTCATGTCAGTCTGGGGTGTGTGTCTCTGTTCCTTCAGTGGTTTCAAACTGACTCTCCAACTGTTAGGTGTGTTACCTCCTTCTGAGTGAATAGCTCTGCTGCTCAATGAGGGAAGGAGAGGAAGAAAAATTCCTTTGTTTCTTCTCCATGATTCCTTTTCAAAATTATTTTCTTCCTTCCTTCCTTCCTTCCTTCCTTCCTTCCTTCCTTCCTTCCTTCCTTCCTTCCTTCCTTCCTTCCTTCCTTCCTTCCTTCCTTCCTTCCTTCCTTCCTTCCTTCTCTCTCTCTCTCTCTCTCTCTCTCTCTCTCTCTCTCTCTCTCTCTCTCTCTCTCTCTCTTTCTTTCTTTCTTTCTTTCTCTCTTTCTTTCTTTCTTCCTTCCTTCCTTCCTTTCTTTCTTTCTTTCTTTCTCTATTAATCCCTCCCACTACCTCCGTCTACTGAGAGAATTTTTAAAAAGAAGGAAAATTTCATTAATAAATAAATGCATAATTCAGCAAAATGAATTCTTATATTGTCCATATCCAAAAACATATATCTTATTCTGGAATGTAAGATCATTATCTCTCTGACAGGAGGTAGGTAGAATGTTTCATCTTCATTCTTTTTGACTTGTGCTTTATCACCATTATCAGTATTCTAAAGTCTTTCAAAGTTGTTTTTCCCTATAATGTTGTAATCATTGAATAAATTGTTCTCCTATTTTTGCTTCTTGCTCTGAATTGGTTCATAGATGTCTTTTCAGTTTACCCTGAAATTGCTTGTTTCATCAGTTCTTATGACACAATGATTTTCCATTAACTTCAAATATAATAATTTGCTTTGTTCTTCCTTAATAGGCATCTAATTAGTTTCTAATTTTTCACTACTAAAAATGAATTATTATAAAATATTTGTATATATAAGTCCTTTTTCTTTTATTTCTTTCAATGAAAAGCCTAGTAATGGTATAATTGGGTCAAATAGTATGCACAATTTAGTAATTTGGAACATTATTCCAAATGACTTTCCAGAATGACTTGCCCAATTCATAGCTCCACCAACAGTGCATTAATGTGCGTGTTTTCCCACAGTCCCTCCAACATTTGACATTTTCTTCTTTCATCATTTTGCTAGTCTGGTAGCTACGAGCTTAAAAACTCCAAGTTTCTTTAATTTGAATTTCTCTAATTATTAGTGATTTAGCAGATTATTATATGGCTTTATGATACCTTGAATTTTTTCCCTTAAAAACTGTCTTTTCAAATGTGACCATTTGTTCATCTATGGAGAATGGGTCTTGGTTTTATAAATTTGAATCAGTCCATTATAGATTTGGGGTAAGAGACCTTTATCAGAAAAACCTTGCAGCCCAGATTTTTGTTTCCTATTAACCTGTTTCTCTTCTGAAAATTTTTACTACCTTTGATTTGTTTGTGAAAAAAACTTTTACATTTCATATCAAGATTGTTCCTTTTATCTTATCTGATCCTTTAACTTGTTTAGTCATGAACTAAAGTTCATGTGATACCATCAATTGATTCCCACTCAAAGGGGACATTCTTCCTTCATTTTCTCCATAGACATTTCCTCCACAGTTATTTCAGTGACTCACAGTGCTGACAGGTTTAGCTATTTAATGACTTCAGAGACATGACCAATTATTCTGCTCACCCAATCATGTTACCCCATCTGAATCAATCACAGAGAGGTGTTCATGCCTTGAAAAAGGATCGCCAAGTGTTAGCACCTTGTTACCCACACCTCATCATCTGTAACTATATCCTATGACTACATCAACTGAGCTGAAGAGGGAGATCACCCCCCATACACACACACAAACACGCGCACACACACACACACACACACACAGAGTACAATACAACTACATATTCTTCAGCCTAAGAAATTCTCCTGAGAACCAAGCATCAACCGCCTAGTAGCAGGCAAGCCTCAAACCTGGAAATTAAATGACCTCTTGTTCTGAGACTGAGGGATGGAAAGTTATTGAGGTTAATTAACCAGGTCTTTTCTACCCACAAAAATACCCTCCAAAGTAAGTCAATGTACAGTCAGTTTTTATGATTCAGAAAGTTGGGACACTATTGGTCTTTCTAAAAGAACAGGCAGGACTGCATCTAGTATGGTTTTAAATCTATGCAGTCTGAGTTTCCAGGGAACTATAGCTCTGTTCCTGTTCTCTACCTCTTAGGTATGTATATTTAATTTGGGTTTCTGTCCCTATAGGTACCAGACAGCATCTGAGAGAATTTCCAAAAGGAGAGAATTTCAAAATGGAGAACGTTTCCTCAGTGCAGTAAGAGGCCAGTTAATCATCACATTAAAAAAAAGCATTTATGAATAACTTTCTAGGTTTCAGGCACTGTACTAAGTGCTAGACATATGAAGAAAGTTAAAAATGGTTCCTGCCTTTAAGGAGCTCACTTTCTAATGAATAGAAGTTGGGGAGAGGGGCAGGGGAGGGAAGGAAGGAAGGAAAGAAGGAAGGAAGGAAGGAAGGAAGGAAGGAAGGAAGGAAGGAAGGAAGGAAGGAAGGAAGGAAGGAAGGAAGGAAGGAAGGAAGGAAGGAAGGAAGGAAGGAAGGAAGGAAGGAAGGAAGGAAGGAAGGAAGGAAAGAAGGAAGGAAGGAAGGAAGGAAGGAAGGAAGGAAGGAAGGAAGGAAGGAAGGAAGGAAGGAAGGAAGGAAGGAAGGAAGGAAAGGAGGGAGGGAGGGAGGAAGGAAGGGAGGAAGGGAGAAAGGAATGGAGGGAGGGAGGGAGGAAGGGAAGGAGGAAGGAAACAAGGAAGGAAACAAGGAAGGAAGGATGTTTAAAGTACTTATTTATATTTACTTATTTATAGGCACTGGGGATGCAAATATGGCAAAAAGAAAGGTTGTCCCTGTCCCCAAGGAGCTTAAATAAAGAAGAGAGCTTCTGATAAGAGAAGACAAAACAAAAAGAAGCAAACTATCACTCTGGTGATGATGTGATGGTATACTTAGAGAATGCCAGAGAATCAACTAAAAAAACTAGTTGAAATTATAACTTTAGCACAGCTGCAGAATACAAAATAAATCCACATAAATCATCAGCATTTCTATATATTATAATACATTCCAGAAGCAAGAGATGAAAAAGAAAATTCATTTAAAATATCTAGATAATATAAAATCCCTGGGAACCTATTTGCTAGGAATTATATAAACACAATTACAAAATACTTTTCACATGAATAAAATCAGATCTAAACAATTGAAAAACATTAATTGTTCATGTGGAGGCAGAGCTAATATAATAAAAATGACAATTCTACATGAGTTACATTTACTTATTCATTGCCATATCAATCAAACTATCAAAAAAACTATTTTATAGATCTAGAAAAAATAACAAAAAAATTCATCTGGAAAAAAATCAAGACTATCAAGGGAATTAATGAAAAAAAAGTGAAGCATGGTGGCCTAGCAGTTCCAAATTTCAAATAACTTATAATCTAGTGTTTGACAAACCCAAAGATCCCAGCTTTTGGAATAAGAACTCATTATGTGACAAAAATCTTCTAGGAAAACTAGAAAAGAGTATGGCAGAAACTAGGTATAGAAAAATATCTTACACCTTATACCACAATAAGGTCAAAATAGGCATATGATTTAGACATAAAGGGTTATACTCTAAATAAATTAGGAGAACATAGAATAGTTTACCTAGCCAATCTATGGAGAAGAGATAGAGAACATTACAAGATCTAAAATGAATAATTTTCACTATATTAAATTAGAGAGGTTTTATACAAATTAAACCAATGCAACCAAGATTAGAAGGTAAACAACAAATTGGAGGGGGCAGAATTTTATAACAAATTTCTTGAAAAAGTCTTATTTATCAAATGTGTGGAAAAATAAGTCAATTTAATAAGAAGACATGCCATTCCCCAATAGACAATAGTCAAAGGATATGAACAAACAGTTTTCAATGAAGAAATCAAAACTATCAATAATCATGTGAAAAAATGTTCTAAATAACTCTTGGTTAGAGAAATGCAAATTAAAACAACTCTGAGATACCACTTCACACCACATGGGCTAATATGCCAGTAAAGGAAAGTGATAAATATTGGAGGGGGTGTGGCAAAATTGGGACACTAATGCATATTGTTGGAGTTGTGAATGGGTCAAACTATTCTGGAAGGTAATTTGGAACTATGCCCAAAGGGTTATAAAACAATGAATACCCTTTGATTCAGTACCACTCCCAGGTCTGTATCTGAAACAGATTCTTTTCAAAAGGGGAGGGGAGAGAAAGACCTACATGGAGAGAAATACTTATAGGGGCACTTTTTGTGGTGGCAAAGAATTGGTAATTGAGAGGATGTCCATCAATTGGGGAACGGCTGAACAAATTGTGGTGATAGAATGTGGTGATAGAATACTATTGTGCCAAAAGAAATAATAAGAAGGATCACTTCAGAAAAAGCTGGAAAGATCTGCATAAACTGATATAGAATGAAATGAGCAGAACCGGGAGAACCCTGTACATAATAAGAGCAATATTGTACAATGATCAATTGTAAAAATTTTGCCAATTTCAGTAATTCAGTGATCTGGGATAATCCTGAGAGATTTATGATGGGGAATGCTATCCACCTCCAGAGAAAGAACTGTTGGAGTTGGAATGCTAATCAAAGCATACAATTTTTCTCTTTAATTTATTTGTGTTTTTTTCGGGGGGTTGCTTTTAAATGAGTGTTCACTTACAAAAATGAATATGGAAATATGTTTTGCATTACAATACATGTATAATCCAGATCAAATTGCTTACCAGCTCTGGGAATGGAGAGGGAAGAGAGGGAGACAATTTGGGATCATATAACTTCAGAATACTCATATGGGAAATTGTTATTACATGTAATTGGAAAAATAAAATATCTACAAAAAAGGGAATAGAAAAGTATGGGATTTGGGGGGAGTCGGAGGATTAAAGGCATTTTGAAGTCTGGAACAGGATGGGGAAAGGAATGGGGAGCTGAACCTAGGACCCTCCACAAAAAGGATGCTCAATTTGTTTGGTTTAGTGTGTGGACTGTTACTTCTTTTTCCCTCCCTTTCAAAGCCTTTCTTTTAAAATTCTTCCCAATTTCTTTGATTATCACACCAACATGAACTATTCAGGGCTACTTGTCCCAGACTCTTGTAAAAAAACAATTGAGAGCTGTCAGTTATGTGAACAACCTTTTCTATGATTTTGTGATGGAACTCTTCAGTCTTTCCGCAAACCTTGCCTTTTTCTTGCTTCTCAGACTTTCATTTTGGCACTGATGATCCTCGCTTCTGAATAGAATCATGCCTCTGCCTTTGACTCTTCAATATTATCCCAAGTCTGAGGCAACCAATGTAACTGTCTGAGGTATTCAATCAAATGGTCTGATCATGCTAATACTCCTGGACTTTCTCTGTTAGGGAAACTTCCAGATGAACCCTCATTCCTCATCTCTTTTCCCTCTATTGTCATAGTTTAGATTTTAGGACATAACTTCCAGATCACCAGAAAAGATCATATGAAGTCTTGAATGTCTTCATATTTTTGAGAGTATTTTCAGAGTAGTCCCACCCAAGGCCTCAATCAAATATATTCTTTGGGGAAAAATTCATCTTTCTAAGTAACCAAAGACTGGATAAAAAATTCTATGGAACATGTTTAAAAGGTATATCAGCTTGGGGCTCAGGGAAGAGCTAAGGGATTAAACAAATAATCCTCATCTATTTTGAATAAGCACCTTTGTCTGGATTTGTTCCATTTCAATTTCAAATAGCTCTACTTATTAGGAAGTTCTTTCTTTCACCAAACTACAATATACTTTCCTGTAACTTCTATCCTCTTAATGTCAGGTGTTATCAGTAATATTGTCATCATGGATAATGATAATAATAATGTTGTTCAACCGTTTCCTACTCTTCATGACCCCATTTGGGGTTTTCTTGGCAAAGATACTGCAGTGGTTTGCCATTTCCTTTTTCAGCTCATTTTATACAAGAGGAAACTGAGGCAAACAGAGAGTTAATTGAAACCCAAGGTCACCCAGCTAATAAACATTTGAGGCTTGATTTGAACTCATGAAAAGGAGTCTTCCGGACTCCAAGATGGCCATTCTGTCCACTGTCAATAATAATAAAAATAGCCAGCATTTATATAGTATTTTTAAGGTGTGTAAAACATTTTACGAATGCTATCTTCTTTAATCCTTAAACAACCCAGGAGGCAGGTGCTATTTTTATCTACATGTTATAGATATAAAAATGGAGCCATAAAGATGTTAAGTGACTTGCCCAGGTTCCTGCAGCTAAGAGTCAGAACTCAGATCTTTAAACTCAAGGCTTCCTGATTCCATTTCGAATATTATATCCACTTTGCTAACTAACTGCCAGAGAATATTGTTATTATTGTCTTCTTTCTTTCCCTAAACAAGTCTTCAGACACCTCAAGATAGTTATTCTGTACCTTTTTAGTCTTCTGTTTTCCAGAATGCTGCCAGTTTTTTCAACCCTTCTTCTCATGAAATATTTTTAGACCTTTCACCATCTTTGTCACAGTCCTCTGAACATGACCTATTTTGTCCATATCCCCTTTCAAGTGGGGTATCCAGAAAGGAACACGATATTACAGATGCAGTCAGGCCAGTCAAGAGAACAGCAGGGCTTTTTCCTTTTTCTGAGCTGGACCTATTTCAATTTCTGATAGCCAGGCCACACTAATGACTCATAATGACTTTACAATGAAATACCGTGCCTCAGAATTGGGAAAATTAAAAAAAAAACTGGATTAGAATCAGGAGACCTAAGTCCTAGTCATGGGCGACTCCATGCGAGATGTGATACTTTGGGCCAGTCACTTTTGACTCAGTTTCCTTATCTATAAAACAGGAAATTTTAAGTTGTTTTTTTTTTAATCTCTTTAAAGCTCCTTAAAAACCCCTTCAAATCTCAGGCTTATGTTTCTAAAATCCTTGCCTTTTTATATTAGCTATTATTGTTAATTTTTAATTTAATTTTAAATTGTTAAATTTCCCTGAATTTGTTAAGTATATATGTTTGGTCTTTTAAGCTCAAGAATTGAACTTTCATTTACCACTATCAAATTTCACCTTTTTTCTCTGGTCTTCCATAAAATTCATTCAATGCTTCACTGTGGCATGAAGGCAAGTCTGAGTTATTTTCTTAAGACCATGATAGAACTCTACAAATTCAGATAGGTTCTACCATGTTGGAAAAGCTTCAGATGTTGTTCTGGTGACCGAATGTGCTTTTGTCTAAATTCCAAACATGGAAAGGCTCACCCAATACTACTCAGAAGCAACTAGAGCCTTTCTGGTAAGGCAAGGCACAGTAAGTTTTACTATCTGCTCATTTGTTCCATTCTGGACCTCTAGGTCTTATTATTCATTATATTACCATTTACCATCATTTACCATATTATCAAGTACCATACTATTTCCAGACCTTAGAGCACTATCATCTGATCTTTTGGGATACATTAAACACTTCTGAGCCTTGACATGCATTCTGTGATGAAACCTATAGTATTTCTAAGTCTAACCTTTATGTTTGTATTGTCTGCTCCAATGAGAGAGTAATACCATTAAAAACAGGGACTATTTTACTTTTCCTGTTTATTTCCCAGATAGTAAAAGAATAGTGGTTGGCACATAGTAATACCATAATAAAACGTTTTTTTCATTCATTCATTCACAGGTAGGCTTAATATTAGGTTATGTATAACTATGGTTGCCCATAATAACGCCAACCTAAGTCTTGGTCTATCATTCTTAATATTCTTTGTGATCCAAATCTGCCCTCCCCATGTGTTACCTATTTTTATTTCCTACAAATTTAATGAGCTTGCAATTTATATCTTTATATAACTTATTCCTAGAAAATGATGAAGGGAAGAGTGACTATCATAAAGCTTTATGTCATTTCATTCCACTAAAGACTCCCTCCCAGTTATCAATGATCCAATATTATCTAATCAACATTTCTCCATGAGAATATCAGAAGATGCTCTATTAAATCTCAATTTTAAATGTAGGTATAATTAGTCTATGTCATTGACTATTCTACCAGTCTAATAATTCTGGCAAAAAAAGAGAAAATGATGCTAATTTGTTATGACTTATTCTTAATAAATCCACTAAGAATCAGGCCCCAGATGGCAGAACTGTGAACAATGTGTAGAAGTGGCAGAGAGGTTATTTTAGATTTGATGAAAAAAAATTCCCAACAATTAGAGTCATCCAAAAGTGGAATGGGCTTCCTTGAAAAGTATTAGATCTCCCTCTAACATCCAATCCCCATTCTCTCTCTTTTCCTCTCTTTCCTCTCTGCCTCTGCCTCTGTCTCTGTCTCTCTGTCTCTCTCTTTCTCTTTCACACACACACACTCTGAGGTGGTCTTCAAGCAAAGACTTTTCTAACTCATCTTGTTCATCATTTCTTATGATTCAATAATTTTCCTTTACAATCAGATCCCACAACTTGTTCAGCCATTCCCCAATTAATTGATGGATACCCCTTCAGTTTCCAATCCTTTGCTACTACAAAAAGAGTTACTAAAATAATTTTGTATCTTTGCCCTTTTCTATTCTCTGATTTCTTTGGGATCTAGACTCAATAGTGTTATTGTTGGGTCAAAGGGTATGCATAGTTTTATGGTCCTTTGGTTGTAGTTCCATACTGCTTGCCAGAATGATTGTATCCCAGTTCTACCCACAGTGTCCCAATTTTCCCACATCTATTCCAACATTTGTCATTTTCCTTTTTGGTCATATTCACCACTCTGATAGGTATGAGGTAGCATCATAGAGTTGTTTTAATTTGCATTTCTCTAATTAATAATAATTTGGAGCATTTCCCCATTTGACTATATACTTTTAATTTCATCTAAGATCTGTCTGTTCATATCCTTTGACCAGAATATGCTTCATATTTTAAAAATTTGACTCAGTTGTCTATATATTTAAGAAATAGGACCTTTGTCAGAGCTTCTTGCTATAACCCCCCCACACCACCCCCATTTGTTGTTTCCCTTATAATCTTGGTTGTATTGCTTTTGTTAAGCAATAATTGAGCAAACATTTATCTGGTATGTAGTAAAAAAAGTTTCAAATTCTGGTGAAGGTTAGACTATATGGCCCCTGAGGACTCTCTCAACTCAGTAATTCTATGATTCTATAATGTTTCTTAACTATTTAAACAGTTCTTTTCTTTTTCCTTTAGGGATCAAAGGTAATAATACAGAAATACATATATAACATGGTTCCCTTAGTCAAGCCAAGATTTGGATGGAAAGGTAGTCTTTGTAACTTTGAGATCTTATTTTTTTCCTATAGCCAGTGTCTCATGTATTTCCCTTTAATTCTTAAGCCAATACATCAAGGACCATTGATTTTGTTAAGCCAGTGTGCATAAATTTTCTACCAATAAAAATTCTACACCAGCTCTACCTCTAGTAGAAAATCTTCATGTGGTTCTATAATCACAAAACGTAAGCTTATCAAATGAAAAGCATTCAGTTCATCACTGGATTCAATGCTCAATGCTATATTCAAAGCATGTCCATCTTAGAAGTATTCCAGCTTGCCTGGCATTACCATGAGATCCCAAAGTCATTTCCATGCTGAAACTTGGGCTCAGAAGAAACTGAAAGGAGACATCTGGCTATTGTTGCAGCTAGAATACCTCTCTAGGAAGTTGTTTGCCCCCTAACACATGCCTCTGAGGGGAATAAAGAGAGAAGTGCCTTAAGCTGCTACTAGAATTCCTCTCTGGGCATCTCCAGATTTCTCCATTTTCATTTAGTGGGCTTCATGTCTCCCTATAACAATCACAGCTACCCTTATTTCCTAGACCTCAGTTATTTTACTCCCATCTATTTAACTGTCGATAACATCTAATTTGGGCTTGGCTCCTGACTCAGGCTTCTCAGGCATGCAGAATGCTTCCTTCCACCCCCACTACTTCTGCTTTAAGTAAGTACTCTTTTAGCTTTAGATATGAAATGGAATAAACATTTACTATGTGCCTACTATGTGCCAGCCACTGTGCTAAATGCTTTACAAATGTGATCTTATTTGATCCTAAACCCCATACAGAATAGGAGTGACTATTATTCATGCTCTTTTAGAATTAGTTCTTTCAGGAATGGCCCCACTATTTGTCATGGAGCTAGTACCTCAGGCTTCACATGCCTCACTGTGTCAAAAAGGTTAAACCAACAAGGAACAACAGTGCAGGCAGCAGGGAGACATCTCCTTTGCTTCTCCTTGTCATCCTTATCTTCTGTGATCTTCCTTAACCAGAGGTCCCTAGCCTTCATCCTCACTGTCACACAAAGCATGATCCCTTACAGAATCCATAAGTATCCCTGCATCCCTCTGAAGTAAGGTACAAACCTTACTCTTCTTTGGGTACTCCTTTCAATTCTTGTCATGTCCTTCCCTAAAACTTGTGTTTGGGTATGTAAGTTTTTCTGAGGTTTCTTGAAGCCTCATGAATTTGCTAATAAAACTATAGGCAAGAGGCAGAAGGGTCCAGAAAAGTGAGACATCATCTGGTCAGCCTTGTGAGCATTCCCACTAACATCTCAAACCCATGTCTCACTTCTATTTCTATCTAAAATAGAGTCCATCGTCCACTTACTAAGAACATACTAGCTATTTGATGAATGCATGTTGAACTGAATGGAATCTATCATTTCAGTGAGGCACAAATGAAAAGTAGTTAAAATAGCAAAATCTCCAGTTGGAGAAAGCCACCAAAACTCAAGGCCTCTTGACTTCAGAACTGTGGAGAGCAACAGGTAGAGAGATGGAGCCCTGAGCTGGAGGAGACAAAAGGGAAGTACCAAACATCAAGGGCTGGAGTCACTACTTAAAACAAAGCCAGTGAGCTCTCCAATGAGAGATGGAAGGAAAGTCCTCTGTCATCACAAATGCAATGTTTGGCCAGCTAATGACTTTTTTGCAGCAGATTCATTTTTGATGGCAATTACAGATACAAACATCAAAAGATTCCTTCCATGAACCCAGGAGAGAGCAGATGTTAATTAAAATGAAATGGTATCCAGGCAGACTGAAATGTTTTGTGTTGGTAGTGCTTTGTTAGTTCTTTCCTCTCAAATTTTCCAAATTGGTACATGTAAATTCCCACAATTTGGCAATCCTTTGTGTGTGTGTGTGTGTGTGTGAGAGAGAGAGAGAGAGAGAGAGAGAGAGAGACAGACAGACAGACAGACAGACAGACAGATAGTGATCTGCATCTCAGGATTTTCCCTAGGCAGGCCATCTACTCAAATGTCACTAGTTATTACTGATTGGACTGAAATGAATGTATCATATGGTTTTTTGACGAGAGAAATGGCCATTTTTTATCAAAGGATAATTTTCATTTCCCTGGCACATCAAGAGCATTTTTTCTATGCCAGTCCAATACAAAAGCCAGCCAAGATTTGAACTTTAGGCATACAGTTTTCTTTAGCTCTCACCAGCCTTCTTCCTAACTCAAAGGGAGTTGAGATCTCTTCTATCCTTGCCTGTGATGCCTAGAATAATGGAACTTTTCCCAGACCAGGCTCTGTGGCCCTCTCCTGTGGCTGACTCAGCCAATCAGCCCTAATTGTTGCCAGCTAGGTAGCCCCCCACAGGTGAAACCTCTTGAAATGAAGAGAAAACTTGTTTTCTTCATCCCCCCCATTCTTTTCAGTCTGAATCAAATGCCATTGTCTGATATATATATATATATATACATATATATATTTATACATATATACACACACATACACACACAGAGTTCCAGCTTACACAATTGAAAACTTGTCTGCATTGGCTCCTTCAGCCTCCAGCCCCTGCACAATAGACTAAAAGATGAAAAGTTCAGCTGTGTCATTGGGGAACGACTAGGTCACTAATGGCCTCTAGGTCTCAAACCTTTCCTCTGCAAGTATATTATTCCTTGGGGGGAAAAAAACTTTGACTGCTCCGAGCCATTAGCCCAAGTATTTTATAAGTGTCCAGCCACAGTATTGATCTAAAGGACTCACTGTGGGAGCTGTCTAGGCAACAAGTATAAAAAAACACTAAAAAAATTCTCCTTTTTCTGATTGTCTATAGAGTTGTGGCCATGATGATCAGAGCTTATTAGATTTAGAAATCACCTCAGCAGTCACCTAGTCCAACCTATATCTAAAAGGACCACCCAGTATAATATATTCATCTCAAAAACTTGAAATGAGGTGAGTCCACAACCTCTCAAGACAGCCCACTCTTCTTTTGGACAGCTTTACTTTTGAGGAAATGTTTCTTCACTTCAAATCTAAATTCACCTATGTGTAATTTCCATTAGATTTGACCTTCTGTATTCATCATATTTAAATTTTTTGTAATTATTTGTGTATGTCTCATCCCTTTTACTAGTCTGTAAGATCCTTGAAATTAGGACAGTATCTTGTTTATTCCTGCATTCCAAACATTTCATGTACTTTCTTGTACATACTGGGCACAAAATAAGTATTTATCAATTTTAATGAACTGAATTATAGAATAATATGTTCTCACAAAGTGAAATGAACTCATGAAATCTGAGGTTGAAAGATTCCTTTGTGATCAAGTCCAAAGAAAGCATTACACCAATTTTTTTAAGTGAGGCCCTGAGAAGAAAAGCTACTTGTTCAAGGTCAAAAAAACTAGATAGTGATATGAATAAAAATAAATCTCATGACTCCTGACTCCCCTTCTTATTGTTCATCCTTCATTTTCAAAGCGTGCTGATGACTTCATTGGGTCATTCACAATTTGTGCCATGAATTGGATTTAGGTGAAACAGAGTTGGGCAAAATCATCTCTCTTCTAAAGCAATCAAAAGCCATTGGCAAGACAAAAGTCAAGATGGATGTCAATGGTCAGGGATGCAGTGGATGACCTTAGCATCTGCAGTGTCTAACCAAGCTCTAAGTATTCCATATAACCTGCTTTAGCTGCCTTCAGGGCCATTGGGGGGGGGGGTACAAATTTTTCTCATCTACCCATTCTGACAGATGGAGTCTTCACAAGCTTAGGGTAGACATCTCTCTAACTCACCATTGGGTTTGAAGCCTGTCAATTACTCTGAACCTGGCTTAGCCCCCTAGGCCAAAATAGTTTTACTGAGGTGTGGTCATTGTACATGTTACAGCTTCTTGGAGTGACAGGTCAGAGTTAGGTAAAGTAGACTCCAAAGTTAGTCCTGAAAAGGTCTCAGTGACCTCTGGCTCACACCAGAGGTGCCAGTCCTCCTGAACTCCCCATACCCAGTGTGTTGTCCATTGCACTCTCCTATCTCAGTATTTGTAATATGATTCTATTTCCCTGGGAATAAAACATTTGAGGAAGAGGAAAGAAATCATAAACGACTTTTGTTTTGTTCCTGGGAGGGGCAAAGCTTGATATTTTAAACTTAGGGGAGTCATGACTCCTGTTGGATCATCCTGTATCATTCCTTACCATAATACCTTGCCTATTATCATTGGACAAACATTATGTTTGCCTTATTCTCCCATTGTGACATTGAATAGACTAGCCCTCATTCATCCATCCCCATTAGCTTCACCTAAGATAAAAGGATGGTCTGAGGGACTAGCAATTTCATAGTATACAAAAGAACATTCTCAAAAAATCTGTTTCATTTCCCATTCATCTCCAAACCTATTGCACACAAATGTTGACTGTTTTAACAACAAACAAATCAACAGGCTAACAAAAAGAATTCAAGGCGCTCTTCAGCCTGGCCTCCACAGTTCTGGCTCTATTCTTTCTCTGGCATTGATTTTTTGGCCACACAGTCCAGCTTATTTGAAAAGCATGAAATTTGCTCACTCTATACATACCACTGGGGATTATTTTCTATAGCCATTCCCAGGGATATCTTCTCTTCTGAAAAACAAAGGCTATTGCCTGGATACTGGTTCTTTTCACAACTTATTTTAAGATGACATTAGACATAGGAGTTTTTAGGTCCTGGCGCAGACCTTTTTGGTGTCAGGAACTATAAGCATAGAAGGTTCTCCCACTGGGAGGAGATGTTTGAACAATCTGTAGATTGCCAAGGGCTTATAATTGAAAAGACAAGAATGATAATTATGGATATCCAGTGTCTTCAAAACACTTCTCTTCTGGGAAATATGGAACCTTTATTATTGCCATCATTGATAGTAATTCATTGTGACCACTTTTTGAATGAGACTATGAGAATTTTACACAGAATGGGAGTGGTCCCATTTCAGACTTCACTTACTAATTCTGATGAGATTGTTAAGGAAGGTAGGAAATGGGGGGGGGGTACAATTAAAGATCTTACCATTAGAAGGGGACCAAATTTCCTATTTCCCAGAAATTAAAAAAAAATATATATATAGTCAACATATATTAAGTCAAAGGTAAATTTTGCTATAAAGAAATATTTTCTCATCTGTAAAATGAGGTTTTACTAGGTCCTTTACAACTTTAAAATCTTATGTTCCAATGAATGGATCACTCCCTTCTATAAATTTACATTTAAATTTTACCTAAGTTTCTCATATCTTCTTTTGTATCAGATTTCTTTAGATGTGTGTTATTTCAATAAATTCAAAAACAATTTAATACTTCTGTTAAGGTATTGTGCTAGGAGCTGAAGATTGAATAATCCTTGTGCTCAAGGCATTTATATTCTATTAGAGTTAAAAATATATATAATAGATGAATAAATAGAGATGAGTTAATACAAAACTTTGGATTATGGGATTTTAAAGAATAATGTTCATGTCATATCTTCCCATATGATTCCATAGCCTATATTTGGAAGGTTACTGTGAAGATGAATAAAGCTATAAGGAAATTGATTGGTACATTCTTTCCAATAGCAATGGTAGTCCTAATTTGATTATGATTCCATAAATGGAAACAATGGAGTAGGGGAGGTAGGTGATTGAGAAGAGTAGAATGAAGCATTGGTAGAATGTCTGCCTTCACTAGGAAAAGTATAGATCCTTAGAAGTATCTTCCCATTCTTGTAGGCCATTGAAAATGGCAATTGCTTATATTGATGCACACTTTACACATTACAAAGGACCCTAATATTTTGTTAGATCCTTATAGCAACTCTAGAGGCAGATAGGATAAGACTCTGCATCCCTCTCCAGGCTCTTCTCTTGACTCTCCAGACTTTCTCATGCCACACAGGCTTCCTTCCTCAGGAACCTTTTATCAACTCCTGGATTTCTCACATTGAACATACTGTCCCCCTCCTCCATGTCAGCCATGTCATCATTTATCTCCAAGCTCTACTCTTGATTCTTAGGACTTTCTATAACATGACTCCTCAGAGGTACTTTCTCACCTCTTCCACTTTTAATTTCCTTTTACATGTTGTCTTCATCATTAGAGGGTAAGCTTTTTGAGGGCAGGAACTATCCTTCTTTCTCCTTGTATTTGAATTTCTAGCACTTAGTACAACACCTGGAACATCATAAGTGCTTAGTAAATGACCGTTGACTTGTTCGTTTGACAAATGATTCCCATTTTAGAGATGAGGAAATGGAAGTTCAATGTCAAGCTCAAAGTTATTGGTCAGTAAGCAGCAGAGCTATGTCCAATGGAATATGTCATTTCCCCAGATATCATGTAAATTCCTTGAGGGCAGGGATTTTCATCCTTTTTTTTTCTTTGTGCTCTCAGGGTCCAGCATAGTCTTCCAATAGCAGATATTTAAGAAATGTTCTTGATTGAGTGATTGACCCTAAGTATCCTGGTTCTTTGAATACCCAATATTCTTTCCATAATATCATACTAAATTTTATTGGTGGATTATCCAGCAAGTGATTATGGGAAAGACTGATTTAGCTTTTTTCCTTTTCTTTTTCTTCTACTTCCCCTCTCTAAAGAGTTGTTCCTTTGAAGATGATGAGTAAAGCAGATTTTTTTTGTTTAATAGGAGTCACCATTAGGCTTAGGATTTCTTCTACCAAATCAACAAGCATTTACTAAGGACTATTAGGCATTATTATTAGGATACAATCTCACTAGGCATATTGGTAATGTATTATTTCTCTTTGCATTACAAAGAGGAGCTGCCAGATAACCCACATACATATTGATGCCCCTAAGATTAGTTTTCTTTATTACTAGTTAGAAATTTTAGTGCTGTGAAACCTGCAAATAACATCTTCAGGCATTTGGGGTTTTCTCAATCTCCCCGTCCCGGCTCTCTACAGCTGGCGGTCTACGGTCACAGTTCACATTACTAATCCTGCTGGAGTTGAGTGCATTGGTTGTTGCTGACATGCTCTGCTGAGGTCAAGGCTGTCAATGTCATCAGAGTAAATTTTGTGTCTGTTCAGGCTGGCAGATGGTTAAAGGCAGCCACAGGCTGCCTAGGAGCCTCAACTTTGGCTCTGTAATGGTCTCCACCTACCGTTTCCAAATTGATGTTGCTCTGTTCCTTCAAGGCTGTGGGGAAAAATACTTTATTATTTATCATTCATTAATATTGCCTAAACCTGGTTTTATATGGCAAGAAATCATCTAACCCAAAAGCTTATTGTACTTACTGTAGAGGTTAAGCTGACCTCATAGATGCTCCTGGGAAGCCAGATGGCTGTAAAGAATGCTTAATTCTACCTTGTACTTGTTTCTGGTCCACTCAGGTCTTGTTTGGGGTCCACCCAAAACTTATGTTTGGGGTCCACCCAAAGCCTCTATTGTGTATCTTTGGATTCCCCAAATTAGATGAATTTATCTGCTTGTTTACATTTCAAACTACCCTGTTCTGGAGCTTAGCTACTATTGCCTATGTACGACCAATTAGCAAAATATCCTTGAACCCTCATCTGAACTCTATGTAATGTAACCCTCACAGAGACTCAGAAGGACCCACACTTTCTTACAGCTCTATTTTACCAATAACCTTTGCAAATACATTTCATTCTAAAAAATATTTCAGGTTTGGGGGGTCATTCTCATGACAAACAAGGTCTGTACATCTGTATAAACAGGTTGGTTGCTGGGTTGGCTATCTGGATTGACTAGGTAACTATTATATTTACTATCTGTAGACTCAAGATTCAGGACCATAAATTTAGAATTAGAGAATAAAACGAGAGTCAGGGCATGATGCAGATTGATCTTTAAGATTCAAATATAACTGTAGGTCCACTATACTTACAGGGATCTCCTGAATCCAGGGTATTTTCAGGGGGTGACAAGAAATACTGGCAATTGAGAGAAAAAAATTTAATATATTTTAAATATTTTTTCATTTCTGTATTACCTGTTTGCCAATGTATCCTTTTCTCTTTTACTCCCACAGAGAAATCCCTTATAATGAAGAATATATGTGAGGAAAAAGAAAAAAAAAATTTATTAACCAACAAACTGAAAAAAAAGTATGATATGTGACATTTTCCTTATCCAGTATTGTCCTGTGAGAGTGGGAACATAGGGTTGCTTACATCTCTACTTTAAGCCCAAACTTAGTAATTTTAACTTCACAAGATTCAGTTTCAATCATGTTGTTGTTCTGTGAGGTTTCATTTACATTGTTTCCATCATGTTTATTATTTTCCTATTTCTGCTTATTTAACTTTGCATTCATTCATGAATATCTTCCCATGCTTCTCTGTATTCAATGTAATTATCATAATCATCGTTTCTTGCTGAATAATAGTATTACATTATATTAGTATAGTACAATTTATTTAGCCATTCCCCAATTGATGGACTTCTATTTTGATCTTGTTGGGGGTATATCTCAAGCAGTTGAATCTCAGGATCAAAGGCAATGGACATTTTAGTCACATTTCCTGCACACTTCCCCTAGCTGTTCTTCTGACTTTATGGACTTCAACACATTGCCTCAGCTATGGTCTCACTCTGGAAACTTCCTCTTCGCTGGGGCATCCTTACTCTAGATATTCCTTCCAGAGTGTCCATTTTATGGAGGCATAATTCCAGATTGCTTTCCAGAATGATTAGACTAATTTGCAGTTTTATCAATAATGCATGAGTGTGCCTGTCCGATCATAATTACTACAGCCATGATTATTGCTGTATTTTGTTAACAGTTTTATACAAATAATTTTCTTAATCTTAATAAATGTTTTTTGTTTTTACATAATTAAAAAAAATTCTCAATATCCCTCTTCAGTCCCCCTGAGAAAGATGTCCAATATGACAAATACTATTTTAAAGATAAAAAGAAAAAGAGTTGAAGAGCAATAAAAGATCAATGCATTAAACAAATATGAAAATCTATACAATGTTCTGTAATAGATGCTCCTATTAGGATATGTGGGAGAGGGAAGAGGGAAGTTAAGGTCTCCTTAATATCCTATGGGGTTCAATACAGGGAAATAAAATTATTTGTCTATGAGGGGATATTGCTGATAAACTGAAAACGTTCTTCAGAGCTAAGCTCCAATCTTTTCAATATTAAGTCAATGAGTAGCCAGGAATCTAGAGCAAGCCTGTCTCTCAGCCTCCTTTCCTCCTCAGCAGTCTCTCTGTTCAGCTGCTGGTTTTCTTAACTGCCTTCTTATTAGATTCTTTTGGAATCTTCCTTCCTTCTCATTGATTGATAGTTCCTTTAAAATCTCATCTCTTGCATTTGCTTGCCAATATCTCCCTGGTGTTCTAATCTCTTTCTCGCAGTTCCTAACCTGCAGTCATCCCAGTTGTGCAAATGGTTTTGGAGAAAGGGATATCTTCTCAAATCTCTTCCTTAGGGTCATGCTTATTCTTTGTAATTCTGCAATATTCACTTTCATTTCGTGGGTATAGTTTAAGTTTATATTTTTGTTTTCAACATGTAAATTGCTTTCTTTGCTCTACATGCTTTATTCTTCATTAGTCCATGTAAGTTTTTTGTCCTTCTCTGTATTCATCATATTCACTGGCAGTTATAGCTTAACAAAATTCCATTTTGTTCATTTACCCTAATTTGTTTAGTTGTGCCCCAATCAGTGGGTATCTACTTTGTTTTAAGTTTTTGCTACCACAAAAAGTGCTGCTATAAATATCTTGGTTCATAGGGTGACTTTTTTCTTATCAATGACCTCCTATGTTCAGTAGTAGAATTTCTAGGTCAAAGAGTAGAGATATTTTAGCCATTTTTATGTGCATAGTTCCAAATTGCTTTTCAAAATGGCTGTACTGATACACAACTCCATCTGTCAGACAAATGTTAATCTATTTTCTGGTCTCTTGAGGGAATGATTGTTTCAGATCAAAATGACCCCTACTAGTTCCTCAACTATATACCTGGTGGCAAAAAAAAAAAAGACATGGCTGTGGAAAGCAAAAATTCACATGACCCCAAAAATGACTGAACCCCAAAGGAAATGTAGCTAAATAGGAAAGCATATCACGGTGTGGACTTTAGTACTGTAACCATTCGAATATAAATTAATAGTGAGGCTTCTCAGGGTAAGATATTGCTATTTTTAACATGCTAATGTTCATTTGAGCTATATTGCTCTCTGAGAAAGGGATAGACAGACCCCTGCTGTGCGATGTAACCTGCAGTCTGGATGAAGCCACTAATGATTCTTTGATGCCAAGGGTCACAGATTTGAGGAGCTAAGTGAGGTTTTTAGTGAAATCATAGAACTATAGAATCTCAGAACTTTAAGGGACCTTAGAGGTCACCTCATCCAATCTGTTCTTGAATAAGAATACCCTCTATACTATCTCTAAGTGGGCATACCTCTTTTGTTTGAATGTTGGAAGTGGAGGGGAGTTACTTCCAAGGTAGCCCATTACATTTTTGTCATTCTAATTGCTAGGAAATCTTTCCCTCTCCCCAAATAGATATGGGGGAGGGTTGACTTTTCTTTTTAACTAAAGATGCAAAAGGGTAAAGTCATTGATAATATTGCCTTTGTGTCAAGTTGGATTGGATTGAAGAACTTGCACAATGAGTCTTGAACTAGAGAAAGACAAAGTGATGAAAATAACAGTCATCACTACTGCTGGGTTCTGTGCTGCACAGAGTTTGAGAGACTTTAAGACTCTACCTTGTCAGTGATGGTAGAATCTAAAGGAAAGATAGATGCTTGACTTTCAAGGAGAAAGGAAAAGTCTATTTTCTTGCTGCTTTTTGTCTTAGACTTATGCCAGTGAGATTTAGCCACATGGGCATTAGTCTCTGAGGCATTTTAGCAGCCCTGAATCTCAAAGCTGAAAGTGGAAAGGCAAGACTAAAGCTCCCTGTACTTCAGTATCCTGAAGCAGCATTCCCTAGAAACTTGGACCTGGAGAGTCTGCTCTCTTATTTGTTCATGAGCTTGTGACTATGGGAATCATTTAAAGTTTCCATAGAACTCTCACATCTCAATATAGACATTGGGTCATGAGTTAGCTTCATGCATCCAGCTCTCTTTATCAAGGGGATAGGAAATCTAAAAATAAGATACTGAATTTCCAGATTAGTTATCACCCTTGATCCCAAGCTGTGGCTGTATATCGAGAGAGAGAGAGAGAGAGAGAGAGAGAGAGAGAGAGAGAGAGAGAGAGAGAGAGAGAGAGAGAGAGAGGGAGAGAGAGAGAGAGAGAGAGAGAGAGAGAGAGAGAGAGAGAGAGAGAGAGAGAGAGAGAGAGAGAGAGAGAGAGAGAGAGAGAGAGAGAGAGAGGGAGAGAGAGAGAGAGAGAGAGAGAGAGAGAGAGAGAGAGAGACAGAGACAGAGAGAGACAGAGAGAGACAGAGACAGAGAGAGACAGAGAGAGACAGAGAGAGACAGAGAGAGAGAGAGAGAGACTCCAGCCTAAAGAGAAGTTTCTGCTTTGGGGATGGTCTAAATCCAGGATTTGAATAGAACTATAACCTAAGCTGCCAGTGAGTAATGAGCCTGATTTTACTCATCTTTAATTTAATTTAAATTTCCTTAGAGAACAATCTTTTCTGCAGAGACTTTTGTTTGGAAATACAGAAGGTAGACTAGGGATGACCAGTGTGTAAGACATAAACTAATCTTGATCAGTATATCTAACCCAAGATCAGAGATTTCCGGGGATCCTTGAACTTTGATGGGGAAAAACATTTCATTTTTTTTCAATATAATTGGTTTCCTTTGTAATCCTTTGTATGTTATTTTATGTATTTAGAAACATTCTGAAATGGGATCCAGAAAGCTTCACCTGACTGCAAGAAGTATCCTTGACACATAAAAGAGGTTAAGGACTCCTGTTTTAAATGATGTTAGAGTCTGAAACACATAAATTGGGGGGCGGAGCTAGGAGGTGATTGACAGTCAGACAGCATAAACCTAAGTCTTGCTCAAGACTTACTGTAACTGACACCTACTTGGAAACTCCCACAGCACCACCTAGTGGTTACATTTATATCGGAGCCTAAATGTGCCAGCAACTTGCACCCTTATTACTAGTTAACTACTCCCCATTTGCAAATGCAGGAGAATCTAATTACTCAACCACATGATAGCTTTTCAAATACTTGAAGATATTTCTCATGTCAACCCTAAGACTTCTCTTCTCCCAGCTAAGCATCCCCAGTTCCTTCAATTGATCCTAAAACATTTACCCCAAAGTCCTGCACTGTTCCAGTTGCCTTCCTTTAAACAGTACTACTATCCATTAAAAATATTGTGTCCCAAACAGAACATATAATACATGGTTTTAAAAATGGGATTATCATCCCTCTGCCCCCTATGTTCCTCTTAATGTAGCTGAAGACTGCATTAATTTTTACAAATGGAAAGAATCTAGAATGAGCTGATGAAGTGTAGACTGAAGTGGCTAAGAATAAGCTAGTCATATACTCCTAAAGGAAGATCTCAGAAGGCAATGCCTAAAGGAAGATACCTTATGGCTGCTAGGTAGAACAAGAAATTCTCTCTGCATCTGGATCCCGGAATTATAGAAACTAATATTTTTTTTAAAAAACTCAGAGATGATCTGGTCTAAACCATATGGTCATAAAAATTAAAACTAAATATCTCAAGTGATATGGAAAAATGGGTATCTGTCATTCCCTATGAACCCTTATTATATATATATATATATATATATAATATATACTTAAGCAATCCATAATAATTTGTCAAGACATTACTAGGTATCTACAACTTTGCTAGGTATGGAGGATGCAAAGATAAAAATTGAACAAAAATTTCTTTTCTTATTAAGCTATGATCAATTAAGGGGTAAGAGAAGTCTCTTCTCACGTGGGAGACCAATCTGGGACTACACATTCTCTGTAATTTATATTCTTAGAGAAGTATTTAGAGGATTCTGCAGAGTCACACAATAAACAATATAGTTATTGAGTATGGGTTCAATGATCATCTTTATGCTGATGATAATTAGATTTATACATCTATACTTACTCTGTCTCTGTCTGTCTCTATTATCTGTCTGTCTATGTATCTGTCTATTTATCTATTTCTATTTATCTATCCATTCATCTATCAATCTATCTATGTATCTATCTATCTATCTCCAGTTTCTGATCACTGACTATCAAACTGGATACACCCAAAACATTTAAATTCAAAATTTCCAACATAGTATCTATTACATTTCCTGAAAATGCTTCCCTATACCAAAATTTATTTTTTCTGTTGAGAACATAACCAATCCTCTAATCTCTCAGATTTATAACCCTGGCATTGTCTTGTGTTTTTCACTCTCTTTCACCCCACATATCCAATCAGTTGACAAATTTTGCTGTTTTTACCTCCACAACCTCAATCTCAAAGCAGCCTCTGATCTCCATTCATACAGCCATTTTGAATGAGTTCAAATGTTTGTGATCTAAATCTTTTGGCTTCATGTCTTCCTCTACTCTAAACCTCCCTCCAAAGTGCTACCAAAGAGATTTCCATAATCTACATCCAACTATGTCAGTCCCCTACGTGGCTGTCTATTGCGTCTACTATCAACCTCTTGTTGGCTTTTAAAATCCTTCACAACCTCACTCCAACCTGTCTTTCTAGCTTTATTATCCATTACTTTCTTTCCTGCTCTCAATGGTCTAACCAAACTAGTCTTTTTGCTGCTTTTCACACATGGCATCCTACTGATTGTCTCCAAGAAGCTAATCCCTATTCATTCCTCAATTCTTCCTCATAGAATTCCTATTTTCTTTGATCTGCAGCTCAGTCACTTCCTACAGCCTTTCCTGATTTCTCTCACTGCTAACATCTTCCCTTGTCTTCCCTCACCAACAATCTTGTACTTAACAACCTCATATTCATTTTGTCTTTATACATAATGAGTTGAAATTTCAAAAGCAAGGTATATCAGCAGGAGCAAATGGAAAATAATTCCAAAAATGTTTTAACAAACCTTTCACCATTAAGAAAAATAGAACCAAGGGAGAGCAGAGATCAATCAATTGGAAATGCAATTGAAAAAACTCGAAAGCGATCAAATTAAAAACCCCCAGCAGAAAACCAAATTAGAAATCCTAAAAATTAAGGGAGAAATTAATAAAATCGAAAGTGATAGAACTATTGATTTAATAAATAAGACAAGAAGCTGGTACTTTGAAAAAACAAACAAAATAGACAAAGTACTGGTCAATCTAATTAAAAAAAGGAAGGAAGAAAAGCAAATTCACAGCATTAAAGATGAAAAGGGGGACAGCACCTCCAATGAGGAGGAAATTAAGGCAATCATTAGAAATTACTTTGCCCAATTATATGGCAATAAATACACCAATTTAGGAGAAATGGATGAATATATACAAAAATACAAACTGCCTAGACTAACAGAAGAGGAAATAGAATTCTTAAATAATCCCATATCAGAAATTGAAATCCATCAAGCCATCAAAGAACTTCCTAAGAAAAAATCCCCAGGGCCTGATGGATTCACCTGTGAATTCTATCAAACATTCAGAGAACAGTTAACCCCAATACTATACAAACTATTTGACATAATAAGCAAAGAGGGAGTTCTACCAAACTCCTTTTACGACACAAACATGGTACTGATTCCAAAACCAGGCAGGTCAAAAACAGAGAAAGAAAACTATAGACCAATCTCCCTAATGAATATAGATGCAAAAATTTTAAATAGGATACTAGCAAAAAGACTCCAGCAAGTGATCAGAAGGATCATTCACCATGATCAAGTAGGATTCATACCAGGGATGCAGGGCTGGTTCAACATTAGGAAAACCATCCACATAATTGACCACATCAACAAGCAAACTAGCAAGAACCACATGATTATTTCAATAGATGCAGAAAAAGCCTTTGATAAAATACAACACCCATTCCTATTAAAAACACTAGAAAGCATAGGAATAGAAGGGTCATTCCTAAAAATAATAAACAGTATATATCTAAAACCAACAGCTAATATCATCTGCAATGGGGATAAACTAGATGCATTCCCAATAAGATCAGGAGTGAAACAAGGATGCCCATTATCACCTCTACTATTTGACATTGTACTAGAAACACTAGCAGTAGCAATTAGAGAAGATAAAGAAATTGAAGGCATCAGAATAGGCAAGGAGGAGACCAAGTTATCACTCTTTGCGGATGACATGATGGTCTACTTAAAGAATCCTAGAGATTCAACCAAAAAGCTAATTGAAATAATCAACAACTTTAGCAAAGTTGCAGGATACAAAATAAACCCACATAAATCATCAGCTTTTCTATATATCTCCAACACAGCTCAGCAGCAAGAACTAGAAAGAGAAATCCCATTCAAAATCACCTTAGACAAAATAAAATACCTAGGAATCTATCTCCCAAGACAAACACAGGAACTATATGAACACAACTACAAAACACTCGCCACACAACTAAAACTAGACTTGAACAATTGGAAAAACATTAACTGCTCATGGATAGGACGAGCCAATATAATAAAAATGACCATCCTACCCAAACTTATTTATCTATTTAGTGCCATACCCATTGAACTACCAAAATACTTCTTCACTGATTTAGAAAAAACCATAACAAAGTTCATTTGGAAGAACAAAAGATCAAGGATATCCAGGGAAATAATGAAAAAAAACACATATGATGGGGGCCTTGCAGTCCCAGACCTCAAACTATATTACAAAGCAGCAGTCATCAAAACAATTTGGTACTGGCTAAGAAACAGAAAGGAAGATCAGTGGAATAGACTGGGGGAAAACGACCTCAGCAAGACAGTATACGATAAACCCAAAGATCCCAGCTTTTGGGACAAAAATCCACTATTCGATAAAAACTGCTGGGAAAATTGGAAGACAGTGTGGGAGAGACTAGGAATAGATCAACACCTCACACCCTACACCAAGATAAATTCAAAATGGGTGAGTGACTTAAACATAAAGAAGGAAACCATAAGTAAATTGGGTAAACACAGAATAGTATACATGTCAGACCTTTGGGAGGGGAAAGGCTTTAAAACCAAGCAAGATATAGAAAGAATCACAAAATGTAAAATAAATAATTTTGACTACATCAAACTAAAAAGCTTTTGTACAAACAAAACCAATATAACTAAAATCAGAAGGGAAACAACAAATTGGGAAAAAATCTTCATAGAAACCTCTGACAAAGGTTTAATTACTCATATTTATAATGAGCTAAATCAATTGTACAAAAAATCAAGCCATTCTCCAATTGATAAATGGGCAAGGGAAATGGATAGGCTGTTCTCAGATAAAGAAATCAAAACTATTAACAAGCACATGAAGAAGTGTTCTACATCTCTTATAATCAGAGAGATGCAAATCAAAACAACTCTGAGGTATCACCTCACACCTAGCAGATTGGCTAACATAACAGCAAAGGAAAGTAATGAATGCTGGAGGGGATGTGGCAAAGTAGGGACATTAATTCATTGCTGGTGGAGTTGTGAACTGATCCAACCATTCTGGAGGGCAATTTGGAACTATGCCCAAAGGGCGACAAAAGAATATCTACCCTTTGACCCAGCCATAGCACTGCTGGGTCTGTACCCCAAAGAGATAATGGACACAAAGACTTGTACAAAAATATTCATAGCTGCGCTCTTTGTGGTGGCCCAAAACTGGAAAACGAGGGGATGCCCATCAATTGGGGAATGGCTGAACAAACTGTGGTATATGTTGGTGATGGAGTACTATTGTGCTCAAAGGAATAATAAAGTGGAGAAGTTCCATGGAGACTGGAACAACCTCCAGGAAGTGATGCAGAGCGAGAGGAGCAGAACCAGGAGAACATTGTACACAGAGACTAATACACTGTGGTATAATCGAACGTAATGGACTTCTACATTAGGGGCGGTGTAATGTCCCTGAACAACTTTCAGGGATCCAGGAGAAAAAAAAACACCATTCATAAGCAAAGGATAAACTATGGGAGTGGAAACACCGAGAAAAAGCAACTGCCTGAATACAGAGGTTGAGGGGACATGACAGAGGATAGACTTTAAATGAACACTCTAATGCAAATACTATCAACAAAGCAATGGGTTCAAATCAAGAAAACATCTAATGCCCAGTGGACTTACGCGTCGGCTATGGGGGGTGGGGGGGAGGAAAAGAAAATGATCTATGTCTTTAACGAATAATGCTTGGAAATGATCAAATAAAATATATTAAAAAAAAAAAGAAAAATAGAACCACTACACATGTACCTTAATATCAGAGTTCCATGTATGCTTTTATAAAGAAGGTAGAAATCGCATCAAATGGAACAAATACAAATAAGGCATCCATTTAGACAGACAGATAGATAGATAGATAGATAGATAGATAGATAGATAGATAGATAGATAGATAGATAGATGGAGATAGATAGATAAATAGATAGATAGATAGATAGATAGATAGATAGATAGATAGATAGATAGATAGATAGATAGAGATAGATAGATAGATAGATAGATAGATAGATAGATAGATAGATAGAGATAGATAGATAGACAGAGAGATAGAAAGACAGAGATAGATACATAGATAGATAGATAGATAGATAGATATAGACAGAGAGATAGAAAGACAGAGATAGATACATAAATAGATACATAGATAGATAGATAGAGATAGACAGAGAGATAGAAAGACAGAGATAGATACATAGATAGATACATAGATAGATACATAGATAGATACATAGATAGATAGTGATATAGAAATTTCTCCTAGAGTTAAATACTTGTATGATGGTATTGAAGAACCAGCAAGAAAAAGGGATTTAAAAGATAAGATAATAATGAATTGGGGGAAAATCTTAATATAGAAAAAGATGACCAAGGGAAATCAATAACTACTTACTTATATGACTGATCACCCATCTATATAAAAATGTTTATTCTTCTATAGACAAGTAGAAAGCATCCTTAATAAGGATATTAATAGGTAATAAACAAGCTTTTATAAGCATTATTCAACAATGGGCCATAGCTTTATCATTCCACAATTAAGTGAAAATATAGATAATATGAACAGGTAGTGGCACAATGACTAGAACATTTGATCTAGAATCAGAAAGATTTGAATTCAAATCTAACCATACACACTTATTACTTATGTGACTATGGGTAAATCACTCAGCCTCTATTTGCCTCAGTTTCCTCATTTATAAAATGGGGATACTAATAGCACTGTTCTAACAGTGTTGTTAGGAGAATAATGTAAACTTATTATTTATTATTAATATAATAATTATAAAATACTTAATACAGTACCTGACTTGTAGTGTTATATAAATGTTATCTATTGTTATATTGTATTTATTATCTGTTGATTATGAAAAAGCACTTGATTCAATAGAGCAGAATGACACCATCCAGCATCTTTTTTATACAGTGTTTCTTATCCATACAACAAAATCAGTGAAGATTCATTGAAAGTATTCCAATGGTCACTTTTCTGTGAGTCTACTATCAGTAGAGGGATACAACATAGATATGTGTATTTGCCAACTTGATGGAGGACATCCAGCACATAGTCCAGGAGGTTGAAGAGGAATAGCCTGTAGATGGTTCTATTCTCCAGATGCTCCTGCTTTATGGATGACTTTGTGCTAATTCTGTCAAGTCCCAGAATATTGTAGATCCTAATGAAAGAGATCTATAATCACACAAAAGAGTTCTGTCTTTTTAGCCACACGGGAAGGTCCAAGAAGATGAGGAATGTCTACTTGCTCAGGTTTCCAAATGATTTGTATGGAAATCTTATAGAGCTTGTCTATCAGTATGAATATCTAGGATAGACAATACAGATGGACAATGAATTGGGCCCAGATTTGGAAAGGAATACTAGAGGGATCTGAATTACTTTCAGAAAATTGAAAAGCTCCTTTATTCTCCATGCTTGCCATTAAAGCATAGGTCTATATTTTTCAATCCCAAAATTCTACTGCTATTGATCTATGGCCATAAGACAAGGAATAAAACTGCTTCAAAACAATTAAAAATTAATTAACCCACAGAAGGCAATGGAGAGGCAAATGGTAGAGGTGAGCAGGCTGCAACATATAATCAATGATAATGTTAAAGAAGATCAGTAGTAAAGGATATTGATATATAATATTATGTATTCCCATAGAATATATAATATTCCTATATAATAAGAAGAGAAGATGGACTGGTTATGTGGCAAGATTGAGTAATAAAAGGCATATAGTCAGAGTGAAATCAGTTAGGAGAAAATGAAGAAAGCCTCTATTATATTGGGTAGGGTCCCTGAAGTATACTTATGGTACATTGGTAAGAATTTATATGTTTGTATATATAGACATGTGTAATTAATTGGGCAGCTAGGTGCACAGTGCTGGCAGGAAGAATCATTTTCCCTGAGTTCAAATATGGTCTCAGAGACATACTAGCTGTGTGACTCTGGCCAAGTCACTTTACTTTGCCTCAGTTCCTTATTTTTATAAATGAGCTGTAGGAAAAAAATGGCAAACCACTCCAGGATCTCTACCCAGAAAATCCCAAATGGGGTCACAAAGAGTCAGATACAATTGAAACAACTGAACAATAAAACATGTATAATTAACATAAAGACACACATACATATAAGATTAAATATTATATGCACAAACTATATTATATACATTTACTCTCTATATATGTTATCTTCCCCAATAAACTATCAACTCCATTGATGAGAGATCTTTTTTGTCTTTATTTCCCAAGTGTCAAGCTCATAGTAGATTCTTATTAAATGTTTATTGATTCATTCATTAATTATTTCAGTACCAGATAATAAAAACTTATAAGAACCCCTGAGCAAGTATAATGGGAAAAAACTCTCAAGAACCCACCAGATCCTAATCAAAAGAAATTTGAACTTAGGGGTGCTATCCAGCCAGTGGTCAGTCATTCTGGTAAGTCATTTTTTCCACACAATGTCCCGCACAGTCTCCCCAACATTTATTACCTTGTATTTTAGACTACATATGCAAGGTTAATGTGTTTTGAAATTCCCTGAGCAAGAAGATCTCCTTCTCACTAGCCTGGCACTGTCCAATTACTTATTTTGCTTTCTGAGAAGGATGCTGATCATGGGGGAAAGCTGGGGGGGGGGATGTCCAGAACCAGAGAGATATAGGATATTATTTATTTATAGAGTCACTGAATTGAAGAGTATGTTGTAGGATTAAGGTGAAAGAATATTCAAAAGGTAGGAAGATCTAGATTATGAAGGGTTTTGAATACCAAACAGAGGGTTTTGTATTTGATCTTGGAGGCAATCGAGGGGACCACTGGAGTTTATTGGGATTGAAACTGCACTTTAGGAAAATCACTTGGTTGAAGTTGAGAAAGTCTTGAGACTCACCTTCAGGCTACTGTAATAATCGCAATATGAGGAGAGAAGGATATATATTGCAGAGATGTTAGAAAGACAAAAAATTGACAGACCTTAGCCACTTGGTCACTATGCTGGCTCAGGCCACCATCTCTTGCCTGAATTTTTGTAATAGTCTCCTAAATGATTTTCCTGACCCAAACCTATGCCCTCTCCAATCCATCCACACATTTGGCAAATTGAAATTTCTAAAATGCAATTTTGAATAGGTAATTCCCCAGCTCACAATGCCCTTGTAGTTTCTTATTGCCTCTAGAATGAGATGAAAAGTCTTTCATTTGGTACTGAAGTCCTTTACAAGGGATGGGATGAGAAAAAAACAGATTCAAGTCTAAAATGAGTCCAGGAAAGGAGCATATCATTATTATCATCAATTGGTTGTCTGATTCTTTGTGGCCCAATTTGGGATTTTCTTGGCAAAGATATGGGAGTGGCTTGCCATTTCCTTCTCCGGCTCATTTTATGGATAAATAAACTGAGGCAAATAAGATTAAGTGACTTGCCTAGAGTCACATTGCTAAATATGTGTCTGAGGTCAGATTTTAGCTCAGGAAGATATGAGAATGTGAGACATACTCTTGGGGAGTGTTTGGTGCCAACCCTATTACCGTAGTGAAGAGCTATTTCAAAAAATTCTGATCCACTCTTTGATATCAAGTGATGATGTTGGGTGGGGGAGATGGGTAGTACACCAATGAGGACTTTGAGCTATCATGCCAGAAAAACAACTCTTTGACTCTTCAAGGCTATCTCAAGACTCAGAGGGAAGATTTGGAAGTTATATTTTGGGGAACCTACCAGTTAGTGCAAGTGGATACTAAGTGTATAGCTCTAGGGCATATGCTACATAAGTTTCTTAAGGGCAGGGACTATTTCTGTCATCTTAACCCAAGAACCATGATATTAAGTGACACAAAGTAGGTACTTAACAAAGGTTTATTGTCAAATTTTATATTACTTGTCCACTGACTAATTTCTTTTAGGAATGGTCTTATTTTTTTCATGCCCTAATGGCATACTCCTTTCCTAAAAGCATGACTGTAATAAAATTGGTAAAGGACTATGAATAGTTTTGGAACCATATAATGTATCAGATCTCTAGCCCTGCTACTCTCTGGATATTTACTCTGAGCCTCTCATTCAATCCAATAAGCAAAGCCATTCTGGTCATGCGGAAGGCTTCGAGTCACTTGCCACTCAACAGCTTCCCAAACTCTGCGGTATTAGACATGGGGTCCTCAGCCAAACCACATGCCAAAGCCCATGATAAACCATCTGCTCAGAATCTGTCCTTCCCTAGCACTGGGCCAAGAGCTCCAGATGGGGCTATAAAGGGAGGCTAGTTTGGATAACGACGGCAAAGGGATAACCACCGGCATGATTTCAAATGATCAAGGCTGGGCCAAAAGGAAACCACTGAGCTATCTTCCCGTCTGTCCTCCTGGAAATCCTAGGTAACTCCAGGAAAATTGTAGGAAAGCATACCCAAGCTCAGCAATACTCATAAGTAATTTTTGTGGATCAAATGGAAACAGGTGCTACTTAAGAGAGCCAAAAAAAAACCTACTAGAAGATAAAAGTTTTACCTAAACTCTATAACTGAAAATGGCTGACTATATTTTCTGGCCTTAAAATAACTCGCTTGCTAAGGATAAAAGATGTACAAATTTCCCAGACTTCAAAGTGCATCCAAGGATAACAGCCAAGTTGTGCATCAGTGTAAAAAAAAAAAAAGTCTTCATGACAGACCTTGTAGCCACTTTACATTGTGACTGCTCAACTCAGAAATGGGTGAAGTGTTCTTTAAGGATCCAAGAGGGAAATGTCACTGGCTAGAATTCTTAAATAAGTAATGACAAATACAGACCATTAGAGGCAGTGAAGTATGATATATGTAGTATAGTGAAAAGAGCATTGTATTTAGAATCAGAGAAACTGGATTCAAGTCTTGTCTTTGAAACTTAATAATTGGTTGACTTTGGCCAAGTCACTGAATCTCCCTGGGCATCAAATAAAAAAAGATTTATCAAGCATCTACTTTTGCCAGGCACTATACTAAGCAGTTTGATCATCTATAAAAAGAGGGGGTTGGGCTAGATAGCCTTTGAAGCCTCTTTCTACTCTAAAGATAGGACCTAGGATCTGTCTTGGTACAATTATATGGGATAAAGGACAGAGTACTGGACTTGGAGTCAAGAAGACCTGGGTTTGAATGCCTTACCAGTCATCTACCAGCTATATGATTCTGAAAAATGTTGTAGCCTCCATTTTCTCATTATTAAATGGGAATAATAATAGTAGCACCTCATCCAAAAAGTTGTTGGGAGGTTCAAAGGAGGTAATTATGTAATTTTGATGGTGGTAGTACTGGTCAGTTTTATTTCAGTCCTGTCTGACTCATTGTGATCCTATTTGGGATTATTTTGGCAAAGATACTGGAGTGGTTTGTTATTTCCTTCTCTAGCTCATTTTGCAGATGAGAAAACTGAGATAAAGTGGATTAAGTAGCTTGCCCCTGGTCACCAGGTGGTAAATGTTGGAATCCAGATTTGAATTTAAGAAGACAAGTCCTCCTGACTCCAGGCTTTAGCAGTCTATCTATTGTGCCACCTAGGTACCCCTTAATACACATAAAACATTTAATAAACCTCAAAATAATAGCTTTTATAAATTTTATACTTATATTCAATAATGAGATTGTTTGTTTTAGATGGCTCTAAAGCTGACTTTCTTTAAATCTATCAATTTTTTTTTCTTTTAAAAAATTCTTAGATTAGGTCTATTTAGCTCATTTGGAAGTATTTAGATCATTCAATGGTCTTATCCCAATATTAATCAGACTAGAAAATTTAACTCTCTCCATTTTTCCAATATGGGCCAGTTTACACATTGTTAAACACACACTTAGCTCTACACTTCCATGGGGGTCGCCATATTAGAAAGAGATTTAGTATGGACAATTGATTGGCTTTGGTCTCAAACTCCCATACTCAGGTAATCCACCAACCTTAGAAAAGGAATTATAGGCATAGGCCTAACCTCCTATGCCTGACCTTCAGAAGAAATTGAGACAGAGACAGAAACAGAGATGGAGACAGAGACAGGGAAGGTGGCAAGAAGGAGGGAGAGAAAGAGGTCCTAAATGATTAGAGTAATACAAAATCTTCTGAAAAACATCTGGCTTCCCTTAGGACTATCTTCATGTTACTCTAAACCTAGCAAAAATATCAACAAACCCAACATTCACAGGATTATAGATATTTAGCTGGAAAAGACCTTAGAAGTCACCCAGTCTATTACTATAATTTTATATATGAGGAAACCAAGATCCAGAGTGATGAAATAACTGGTCCAGGATAATCCAGGTATTAGGTAAGTGAGTAGACATGCTATCTTTGATCCCCTCCCTCCAAATCCAGTATTTTTTATTCTACTAAATAAAGATATTTAATTTTTAAAACTTATAATAACCTATAAATTCTGTTTTTTAAAAGATACTTTAAAAATACTTTTATTTATTAACAAAATGAACAGTGTTACCTCCTTGCTACTATGTGGGGAAGAAGCAATAGAAGCAGGGAGAAAAAAGAACTAACTGTTGTTAAAGACCCAGTTTCCAAACCTGTCTATCATTCTGATTACAATTGTGATTTTGAATAAGTCATTACATCTTCAAAGGCCTCAGTTTGGAAGGTCCATGATGCCATGTACAGATACACTTATTATGCATATAGTTATTTTGATTCCACATTATTTACCTTGAAGCCATTTCTGGTATTTAAAAAAACAACAACTCATCTTTATAGCCAAAACAAAGACATAAATACTATACTATTGACGCATTTCTCTTATAATAACATGAAATTATGATAATTTACTTGACCCTACAGGCAGTTTGCCAACAAATATTAAGTGCATATAATCAGTCAGGTAATGGGCTAAATATTAATAATATATATGAAAACAAAACAAAACAAGGTCTCCAGCCCCAAAAGTTCATGTTATAATAGAAGAGATGACATGCAAATAACCAAGTATATACAAGATCTAAAAATATAGAGATAAATAGATAACTCAAGATATATAAATAGATGATAGGTAGATACACGTGTGTTCATATGTATGTATATATGTGTGACTGCCAATATACACATAGAGTGTAAATGGAAGGTACAAGGATATTAATTAATTCACTGATTTAGACTGCCTTAACTGCCATGATGAGTATGTACTAAGTTGGTTACAGTGGAAAGAGAGAAGAAAGAGCTTTTAACAGAGCTATTTTAGTGGTGGAATTAATAGAATTTGGTAAGTGTAAGGATAAATTTAGGGTTGTGACCTAAATCTAAATTATTTATTGGTCGCCAGGAGATATCCCAAATAAAATACCCAAGTTAGCTGGAAATTTATGGTGATTTTAATTAATATAGAGGAAAGAAATTAAGGAGAAGGGAGAAGGAAAAGGTGTAGGATTTCTCCTGCCTGGCCTGTGCTAGGGGGAAGATTGGAGGCTTTTTAAGAGGATAGTGTTGGAAGGTAAAGGAGAAAGGAATCAGCCTAAAACTCTAAGAGGGTTCAGTTTAGATGCCTGAACCTGAACTAGTTACTCAGCTTCTCCCAGTACAGTATCAAGGGAAAACTCACCGCCAAACTAGACAATAGCTACCACCACACCAAGATGTCGGAATGCTTAGCATCCTGACAGCCAGAGCCACCTCTCCAGGGAAAGAGGCCGAAGAGAGGAAGTGATGTGAAATATATAGATGGTTTCATATCACTTTCCTGCATCTCATCTGTACCAATGGTAGCTTAAGCTTGACTTAGGACAGCCCAGGGGTCTGTCAGCTGTTTCTGATTTGTCATTCCTAGCACATATCTGTCATAGGAGGCCATCCTCCTAAATATTTAATCCTTAAGTATGGGTGTAGACTTTCCTGATTTTGTTAGACTAAGTAGGGTGGAGTAATCTTAAAGTTCACAATCCATTCCTGATTTTGTTAGACTAGGTATCTTCCTTGTTACAATCAGGAGATAGCTAAATCCAATCTTCACATAAGTGAGTGAATATAAGGAAACAGAAGAGCAAAAGGCAACAGTTTCAAATAAGGGAGAAAGATTGACAGAAGCTGAAAAAGGAGCAGATCAAAAGGGAAAGAGTTTGATTTCTCACATGCTGTATATTTTGCTCATGTGTTTGAAATGACAGTGGGACACTTTGGAGTAGATCTCCTGTGGGTATTTGGAGTGGAAAGGCTGAATTCCAGCAGAGAGGTCAGACAGGAGATAATAGAATTAGAAATTTATAGCAGTGAAAGGCATGGTAGCAGAGTTGTGGCAGGTGTGGGCTGGAGGGTAAATGGGGTGCGCAGTGAGGTTGCCAAAGAAGAGTATGGAGAGAGAAGAGAGCTAAGTAAAGATTCTTTTGAATCCTGGATGAAGTCAATACATCACAAATATTGAACCAAATTTGCCAATATGTCTGATCAAGGTAAAAAATAGGAAGATTATTCCTCCTGTATCCAGGGAAGCATAGAGAGAGATCTGTGATCAATGACAAGAAGAAAAAAGGTAGGTAATTCTAATTTGATCATTGGATTTCCACTTATAGCTCAGCCATGAACATCTGTATTAGGTCATAGCAGACATGTGCTAAGAGCCAATTAAAGACAGGCACAGATATCATCTTCCTTTCTTGAAAAATGGCAGGAAGCTTGCACAAATAAAATAAGCGTCACTCAGGAGTCCCCAGAGCTGAGCCCTGCCTGCTTACTATGCACCAGTATTGTGCTAAGCACTGGGGTTACCAAGAAAATCAAAAGGCCATCCTGCTCTCAAGGAACTCAAATTTGAATATGGGAGACAATATGTAAATAACCATATACAAATAAGCTGTTAAGTGCTAGTCATTATCCCTGAGTTATCATCTATTATATTTATTTAATGAATGACATATATAATGACCTCTCTAACACAGTCAAATCAAAATTTATAAAATGCAAAGATGAAGAATCAGAAAACTTGACAGGTCTACTACAACTTATAACTCAAGTCTAATTCCTTCCTTTTGTAGATTAGGAAACTGAACCTCAGAGAGCCTTAAAACTTCACCAGAGATGACAGTTCTTTCTTTTTTCATTCATCAGTTTCAATTATGAAATTGATTTGAAAAAAACCACAAGCATTTTAATACCATAAAATTGCAGAAGCAGTTAATTGATAATAATAGGAAAAATTTTGATTTGGAGTCAGAATACATAGGTTTGTCTTTGCTACTTAATTTCTGTGTGATCTTGGGCATTTTCCCTTCCCTTTTGGCCCTCAATTTTACCAGTAAAATGAGGGAATTGAACAAGATTATGAATAATATCCCTTATAGTAAGAAATCAGATTATCCTGGTATGTGGTGACTTAAACATAGGCTAGAATTACTACTCTAAGTAATTTAATTTTGACTTTCTACACAGATAGAGTTTTGGTGCATATCTTGAAAAATCCTCAACTATTATATGTGGTTACTTATTGAGTGAGAAAAATAAGCTAGCCACTTGGATGGATATCATCCCGTGGCTTTGGACTCATTTTTTCCAGTCCTTGTTTTCTATCCTTCCCTGAGAACCTAAACATATTACCAAATCACATTTCCCCCATTCCTTCTCTACAGTGTTGCCTTTATGGCAGCCTTTGGAAGATGGCAATTTCTAAAAGTTTCAAACAAAATCAAATCCAAACAAGTAACAGCAGGATACCAGTCACTCCTTGGTAAGGGCAAAGAAAACATCTGAGTTCCTCATTTTAATGTGGATTCTTTGTGTCATGTTTCACTACTGTAGTATTTCTCCTTGGTGCCATCCCTGCTACAATAAGTGGCTATTAAGCTTAATAGATGTTGAAGGCATTTTCCACATCACTACATATTTAAGGGACACTTTCCTTGCCACCTATATAGACTATGTGGCTGTAATCCCCACCTAATTTGGGAGCTATGCAATAGCTCTATCTCATTTGCATTCATTCATTGAAATAGTTATCCTGATTTAATGAGATCACTCTTAGAAGCATCCTTCAGATCCTTCCTCAAGTGGAGATGTGAGCCTGATAACAGTGGGAAACAAGGAGAGAGCACCCCAACAGAATGATCAAAGGACCCATAAAAGCCATCAGTATAGCAGTAACAGCTAAGAATAAATATGGGACACCAGGGGACACTGTGGGTGGTACCTAATTCTATTCAGAAATAGAGCAGGTTATGTACTATCAAGCAAATATTTATCCCAGCTATCACATGAATCAACAAACAGTGCTCTGGGGTATCAGCCATAGCTCCCCAGTTCTCTCCTTGGTTCTCTGACAGCTTCTGGGACTCACTCCCTTGTTCTTCTCATGGATGATGACAGATATAATCAATTAATCAAATTGTATTAATTAAACACCTACTATGTGTTAGCACTATGCTGGAAAAATGAACTAGTCCTTGTGTTCAAGGATGTAATATTCTATTATCCAATTGGGGAGTTGATTTACATATGTACCTATGCATATATTTATATATATAAAAATTGGAGCTATATTTACATATGCATGTCCGTGAAAATATTTTGTGTGTATTGTATATGTGAATAAATTTACATGTGGTATTGATATATTTATGTATTGGAAGCTATTTTTCCATATACACACATGTATTGCACATGTATATGCAAATATAGTACCTCATACATGTATCTATATGTAAATGCAGTCCCTTGATAAAAATGATAGAATATAGAAAAATGCCATTATAATATATAATCTATTATAATGTATGGCATAATATAAATTTTAACATAAAGTAATAACACTATAATATGTCATCTATTATATGGCATAATATAAATTTCAACATAAAGTAATATAATACAGAATAATATAATAATATCTAATCTATTCTATAACATAACATAAATATTAATATAAATTAAGGAACCTAGGAAAGTGAGTTTGAATGGATGGTAAAAGGCATGGAAGGAAATCACAGGCCATAAGCTAGGGAAGGCATATTGAGGTTGCATTAGGAAGAGTTTTAAAAACAAATACCAAATATTTGAACCTAGTGTCAATGGGAAATTATTAAGCAGAGATTGAAATTGTCAGATCTCATCTTTAGGAAAAGTCTAAGGATTTGGTATTGTATTAGTGGGGAAATCAAAAAGGAACAAAAGTATAGGGGAAAAGGGAATATAGATAAGGTAGCACCACTTCTTCCTCCCCTTCCCCCAAGCAGAGCTGTCAACTATGGATTCAGGTCTGACTAGAGTTGAAGGGTTAGTGAAAATCCCCTTCAATCTCCTTCTTCTTTAGATTATGTATTTTGTACTTCCCCTCCTAACACATGGAATATGTTTGAGCCTTTAGTAAAAAAAAAAAATATATATATATATATGTATATATATATATTTAGTTGAGTTAAAGGGTTGAGGTATAATGAGGGTAGAGGAAAACAGGAAGTCCCTAGCTATTTCCCTTCTACAGATAGTTTCAGGGGATTGATTCAGGGAGTCTTTTTAAGAATAGGTTCTTGGTTTCCCCTAAGGGAAAAGTCTCCATCCTAAAGACATCACAAAGGAATGGACAGGATCTTCTGTTTCTCAGGCAAAAGGATTAAGGGATATATGTTGTCTTCACAGTAAAAAGTAGTTCCCTCCCTCTTCAAACCAAGGAGAAAAGAACCTTTAGCTTCCCAACTGCTCCTCCTTTTAGCTTGACTGGAAAGTTCCATCCCATTCCCCGGATGGCAGCTAGGTTCAATCTCATCTTCTCCTGAGACAGTTTTTTTTTCAAATCCAGTCTTTTCCATTCCTTTTGGCATTTCCCTCTTACACAGTATGTCTTTATACAGTCTTTAATTCCTTGGTGGATAAAGTTCTGACTTACTCAAGGAAAAATCAAATAATCAAATAAACCAAAAATCCTATTACCCCAGCTTTCTTGAATTTGAGGTCATTTATCAAAACATAATCCATATAACTCTTTAATGATAAAATTAGAAATGCATAATAATAAATACAACAAAACACCCAGAAAGGTCATTTCCAAAAGCCTGAAAATCCTTCCCAGTAAAGGCAACCATTCCTTTTTGGCAGACAGGACAAAATCGAGGGACTCAGATGAACACAGTTAAGTTGCTCAGACTCAACACCTTCTTCCTCCTACTTTTGTAGAAGTGAGGATGTTTCTACCTGAGGCAAAGAATTGTAGCTCCTGACTGTATCCTGTCACCAAGGATCCTAGCCATGGATCACTGACCACCTGGAGAAGTCTCTTGCTTTTCCCTGGGTCAGATGGCAGGTTTTCAGGACTTCTCCCAAGGCCTGGCTTCCCTCCCAGGTGTGTATGGCCTCCCTATGATCAAACTTATTAGAAGAAAATTGCTAGAGATTCATGAACATGTTAGCTTTCACTCGTACTCCTTTTTTCCCCTCTTGATTTCCTTAACAGTAAATAAGTGGGATTTAAGAAGATTATGAAATTACAGACTCAGAACTGAAAGAAGTCTTAGAGACTATCTAGCAGAATCACTTCTTTTTGAAACTGAGGAAATTAAGGCCCAGAAAAATCAAATTCATAATATACAGAGGCAATATTCAAAACCCAGCTCCTCACACTAGACTCTGAGCTCCTTGAGAGGAAGGATTATTGCTTTGTCTTTCTTTGTATTCTCAATGTTTAGCCAAGTACCTGGCACATATTAAGCTCATATTATGCTTTTTGACTTGATTCTCACTCTAGATCTAATGCTCTTTGCAGAGTACCACATTGATCTTGGACCTTGACAGTTCTCCAGCTCAAATCTGTGATACTTTGATCCAATGACTTGCACTAGAGTTTTCAAGGTTCTGTACCACATTTGGTTTTCCGCAGGTCCCAATGCAGGTTGTCAGCCTGCAGGTTCATTCCCTACTCATTCTCTGCCTGAACTTCTTCCTTCTATTTTCAAGGCCAGAGGCTCATGACCAACTTGACAATCTTCTCTTCATGTAGAATGGATAAAATAGACAAAATCCCAAAGTCAAAGGAGACTTCTTAACCATTTAAGTCCATCCTGTGTCTCTTTTCTGCTAATAGGATCATAGTTTTAGAACAAGAAGGAACTATAGCAGTCATCTCTATCTTCTCCAAGTCTGTTATTTTATAGATGAAAGAACACAGGCCCATTGAGGAGAAGTGATGTCAAAGCACTACTTATCTCTCTTTCTCTCTTCCTTTCTTTCTTTCTTCCTCACCTTTTTCTTCTGCCCTCTCTCCTGCTCTTTCTCACTTCTTCCTTTCTCTTTGTCTCTCTCCCTATCTCCATCCTCCCTTCCTCCTTCTCTCCTTTTCTGTCTTTCCCTTTCTCTCTCTCCCTTCCTTTCCCCTCTTTTCCAATTTCATTATCTTTTCCAGTACAATAATCTATGTCTCTATTTCTCAGATGACATGATAGTGGATGACATGAAGTTGGAAGAGATAATATTCAGGGTGACTAAGTCATAGACTATTCCTAGACTATTTTGTTGGGATCTCCTCTACCCCCAACTTGAATTATCCTTCTTATATATCTGTAGATTGTAGATTCCTCCAGGTTAGGGACTTCATCACTTTTTAACTCTATATCATCAGTGACTACACATTGCCTCATAAAGGCATTAATATTTCATAGTTGCTAAATATGGAATGAATCCACCAATTTGGAAAGAACAATGTATTTTTATGCATGCACATAAACTAAACTTCTATAGGGAAAATACTATATTATGTATATGTAAATATATATATCAACATACATATGGGAATATATAAATTTGATCCTTATATTGCTTATATTCTTTCTCAGAGGAAGCATCAAAGGATCCCACAGATTGGAGTATTGGGCTAAATCTAAAATAATATTCAATAGAGATAAATATAAAGTCTTATACATAGATTAAAAATAAATTTTATTAAGGATAGAGGAAATAAGGTTAAATGGCAGTTTTCTGTATAACATCTAGAAGACTTAAATGAACTATATATATTTTTATTAGCTATTTAGCAATGTGGTATGGCAGGCAGAAAAACCAGTGGGCTCTTCAGCTGCCTTAAGGGAGGCATAGCTTCCAGGAATAAAGTGATAATCCCCTTTACTCTGCCCTGGTTGAACTACATCTAGAATATTTAGTTGTAGGGGCCACAATTAAGGATAATGATAAACTAGAAAGGGCTCAAAAGAGGGCCATCAGAAGGATGTTGAATCCATGTCATTTAAGGATAGACTTAAGGAATTGGGGTTATTCAGCATTTTGTCTAAAGAAGAAAAGCCTAGTTATCTTCAAGTATTTTAAGATATTTTCCTAAAGGAAAAAAAAATAAAGAAGCTGTGGGAAGAATTCACAAATAGGAAAACTTGAATTTTATGTCAGGAAAAATATTCTTACTAATTTCCCAGTTGTCCAAAAGTAGAGAGGTATACATCAAGAAATTGTGTACTTTCCCTCACTTTTATTTAAAACTCTTTGCATTGAGTCTTAGAATTAATATTGTGTATTGGTTTCAAGGCAGAATAGGTGTTAGGACTGGGTAATTGGCATTAAGTGACTTTCCCAGACATGTCTTAGGTCAGATTTGAACCCAGGACCTCCAGTCTTTTGATTGTCTCTCAATCCACTAAGTCACCTCACTGATGGATGGATGGATGGATGGATGGATGGATGGAGAGAGAGAGAGAGAGAGAGAGAGAGAGAGAGAGAGAGAGAGAGAGAGAGAGAGAGAGAGAGAGAGAGAAAGGTTATAGATAAATGGATGAATGGATAGATAGACATACACTATTTCACATGGCAGAAAAATAACTTTTGTTTTCAGAAAAGATAATATTCAGATCACCAAAGAAAAGTTGCAGAATTCTCCCAATCATACTCTTTGGTCATTATTTAGTTATTGTCATATTTAGAGGTAATCAATATATGCTAAAAATGATTACCATGTGAATTTCACAATACAAATTCCCACCTGGCCCAGGACCGATATTCTTCTGTAATTTTGTTCAGAATATGGTCCTACTCAAAAGGACAGATTCCTCCAGGCACTCCAAAATGCCAGCAGCAGAGCTAGATTATAAATTACACGTGCAAGGTGCTCTTGGTAGAAGGAGAGCATCTGCCAATAGTAGTTCATTCCCATATCTGTAATCAGTGGGTGGTATACGATGCTTGTGAAATATAGGACTCTGGTAGCAACCGTCTTGGGATTGCAGCAAAAAAGATAAATTCTCAGGCAATTAATTTTATGATGGTGTTTGCATCATGACAACAGCCAGTGAGTGCCTAACCAATCAATTCTCCATACTGTGCCTTCCCCCTGATGCTAGTTCCAGTAACACCCCCACATGAACAAGTGTTCATCTTCATTTACTGGGAGGGACTGACATTTTTTTTAATGTCCTGAAAACTGGCAGAGTCAAAATTCAGAGAATAAAAGAGCATCTAATTTGTTGAAACCAAAAGGATATCAAGAGCATGCATGCCTGGAAAAGGGGAGGTACAATTATAATGAGAGCAAGGAACTGCAGAAGGACTGACCTGAGCATAGCCCTGTTAAACATGAACTATGAAAAAGATTCCTAACTCCAAATCCACTGGGTCACTTCACTTTCCCATTTACTATGTGGACAAAGTCTAAATGTCGATGAGGCTTCAATTGCTAAAACAAGAATTGAGAATTTCATAAATAGATCCCCAAAGACTTAGGGTTGTTTGAAGCTCCAAATTGTACTCTGACTTTTGGAACAACCTGTATAAGTAAAATCCAGAATATATTTTGGGAAATAATGTGAAATACTGAAATATGGTCAGCTGTACCAGATCATTGTCAAGTTTGAATTTGGGAGAGATAATCAGATTTGATGTTGAATAATAATAGTTGAGATTCATCCAGTCCTTTAAGATTCACAAAAACTCTGTGTGTGTCTTTTTTCCTTTGATCCTCACAACCATCTTGACTCTGTGGAGAAGTACACAACAGGATGGGCAGGAATAGTCTGCAGCACAATTGAAACAAGGAATCATGCAGAGTAAGGGACTTGACCAATATCAATAGAGCCAATAAGACCTTTGGGCAGAGTAGATATAGAATAAGTGATAGGGAATAAAGGATGGGAATTCCATCATTTGGACTTTACTGGCTTAGAATCCTATCCCTCATCAAGTATTTCTCAAATGGAAAACTGAGTAGCATTCTAGGAAATATTCTCCCACTGCTCCATCCCAACCACCATAACCATTGTCAGCAGAGAAACTTTCTACTTCATCCCTTATGTTATTTTATCACGTGCGCACACACACACACACACACACACACACACACCTTTTTAGTTTGACACATGTAGTATGATATCCACAGATGTTAAAGTGCTGGGGGAAAAAAAAAACATGATTAAAATAAGGGTCTCAAACCAAATTATTTCTCTAAGATGTGTCATATCTTAATGGATAGAGGACTGGACACCGAGTAAGGAAACCTTGGTTTTAAATCCTGCTAAACTCTTACTTTGTGATCCATTGACAATGCATTAAATCATTCTGGGCTTCCATTTTCTCATTTGTAAAATAGAGGTAACCCCTGTGGTACCAATCCGATGAGGTGGTTGTGAGCCTCAAATGAGACAACTTTTTCCAGGTAAGGTTCGGCATAAATATTTATAATGTAAATTAGTATAATACATTGAGAGGTGGGTGGTTTTGAACATACAACCAAGAATACCTGGGTCCAAAGTCTATCTTGACATTTATCAGCTGTGTGATAGTGGACAAGTCACTTATACTCTTAGAACTTTAGGGAATTCTCCAAGTCTAAATGCCATAGATGAGATGGGATGATAAAAATTAATAATAATAATAATAATAATACTAGTAGTAGTAATAGAACTTATGGAGTGATTTAAGTTTTGCAGAGCATTTTAGCAACATTATTTTTACCTTCATGACAATCCTGGGAAATAGGTGATATTATTCATCTCTATTTTACAGATGAGTAAACTGAGACACAGATGTTAAGAGATTTGCTTAGGTTTCAGAGCTACTAAGATTCTAAGGCAGGATTTGGTCTCAGTTTTTCTGAGTCCAAGTCCAATTTTCTATGTGGTGTACAACCTCAACTTGTATAGAAATTGTCTGCCCTGAGAGTGCTCCCACACTGATAAAATCATAGTTCTATCTTTTTTCTTCATGTTGCCATCGTCAACTTTCAGAAGTTTAGAAAAGACCTTTCCGCCCTGATGTGTGCCGTTCAAATGGAGGACAATGAACCGAATACAAGTTGTAACTACTTTATTGTATTGACATATTTACAAAATATTACAAACTTAAGCACTACTGATGAGATCCAAGGTGTGACAGCAAGTGCTGCATCCAGGCAAGAAGAAGCACAGGGGTAGTGGTGATTGGTGACTCTGTAGCCTTGAGTTATGTCTTTGGTATTAGAAATGCATGTGAATATGCAGCATTTAACTTTTCCAATACAGGGCATTCAACACAGACCAAAACAAAAAGGGTACAACTGGTATCTTATGAAAAAGGGGGTCCCAGCATAGCTTTAATACCCCCCTATGGCTGGGTAAGTTTCTGGACTAGCAAAATTAAAAAAAAAAATGAAGAAGAGCAGAGGCTGGTTTTAAGGAAGTGGGTCAACTTGCCAAAAGAAGCCCATGCTAAGGCATGGGACCTATGTGTTACATTGCTTCCTCTACCACAATGCTCCGCTAGGAGTGAAACAAAAAACACACCAAAGACCCACAGTGGTGGCTGATGCTAAATTAGGCATCACAGAACATGATCAAAGAAAACATCCTCCAGGTAACTTTACTGTACAAATCATTTTACAAAATACACTCTAGTGCTCATGACCACACTGACGAATACACTAACTGATGCCATTACACAGTATTTTTTTTTAAACACAATCACAGTTTACATAATTCTGAGGTAAACTTCCTGAATCTATCCTATATGAGAAACTTCTAATCCACAAGAATCTCCACCCAGATCAATGCATCTCCTTCAGTGTGCACAGGGTTTTCCTACATGTAACTGGGGGGGAGTACATCACCATTGCTTCATTTCAGAGGTGATCTCAATTTTCTTTACTGAATGCTCTCAATTAGAAATGCATGTGAATATGCAGCATTTAACTTTTCCAATACAGGGCATTCAACACATTTAGCTAAAGCCCAAATATCTATGTTTTTCGCAAGAAGCAAATGCATTCTTCTTTACCAAATTTCAAGAGATAGGTAGAATTGGGTTATGAATGGGATATATATATATACACACACAAACACACACATGTATACATATGTGTGCATATATTTGTGTGTCTACATACATATATATGCATATCTATACACATATAAATATAAATATATGTATATAGGAATAGATGATGCTATCACAGCACCAGAGAATAATCATTTCTATTTTAATTACAGAAGCAAACAAACCAAGAAGAAGACTTCTGATGGCCACTGAATGTCATCCAAGTGCCACTGTATGGTCAGAAATGTCCCATAAATTGGAAGACAATAGAGAGAAGTCTTAAATCCTATAGTGATCTATCCCTGGAAAACCTTGGGTGGGTCTTTGTTTAGTCTTGAAATTCAGAGACGTGAATGGGAATGGAAGCCACAGTTATGTTGCCCTTCTTCTAGAAATTACAGCAGAAGGGTTTGTGCTATTGGCAATCCTTCAGTCTTTTGAACTGGAAATAGCAGGAGGAGCAATGTTGTATATACCCCAGCTTTGAGAGAAGGGAAGAAGGGGAAAGAGGGGGGAAATGTCCTGTAGGTGGTGTTTATCAAGAAATGACAGATTTATCAATATAGCCCTTGATCTGGTTCATGTAAACACAGACACTGTGATCATCTGGCTAATAGCCATTGGTGGGATGCTGAGCCAAGTTTGCCTCAGAAACTTCAGTACACAGTTGCCATAACCACCCAGCAAAAAAAAAAATGCAAATAGTTTCTGGATTAATAAAGTTTTCTCTCTCTCTTTTTCAAATTCAGTTTTCAAAAACAATCACTTGTCAAGGCAAGGAGTAAAAAGACATCAGTTCAAACATCTCCACTCCACACAGAGTGGAGAGAAAACTTAGAAATTATCACTCATGTATTTCTGCCAGGAGATTTGTAGGACAAAAGTGTTTGTGACGGGGTAGGTAGCCTCACTTGATATTTTAAGACAAGCGATATCAAACCTTTCCCACAAGTGGCCTGTATGACAGAACTCTCACTTTCCTTTGTGCTATGATAGGTAAAAGGCTCTGGTTCTTTGTACCATCAAAGATTTCAGTGAATTGTGAAGGGGGGGGTGGTGATGAGACAGGAAAGGGGAGAAGTAAAGGTGCATTAAACATTTACTAATGGCTGGCATTGACAATGACCCATGAAAGGAAGTGGAAGGAAACATAAAGAAATGTATTTGCTGAGTTCTTCTGGGAAGAGAAGGTTTTGGCTTTGCACTGGTCCCTGATGATGACAGACTGGCAGGTTGTTTCTTGCCCAGCTCTCGGCAAGCCATTAATCTGTCAGTACGAACATCTTTAGAAATCCCAACATTAAGACTGGAGAAGACAGGAGGAGGAAGGATGTTGATTAGCCAGAAATGCAGCTTTTCAAATACTTCAATCAGTTCATAATGCTTTGTGGATTTTTTTGCTCATCACTTGTCCCTGAAATTTCTGATCCAGAATGTAAAATTGGAATTCAAGTCATTCATCCTCTTCCACATATGTTGATGGAAACCAGCCCACCTGCAAAGAAAAGCAGTCCAGAGTAATAAAGAGACTTTACATTTGGCTCTTCTAACTTAGTATTTCAAAGTGCCCTGCATATACTGAAATACTGTATGTTCATGACACCCTGTTTGGTAGTTGAGGAATTTGGGAAGGCTAAAGATGACTGTCAAATACAAACAAGAGTAGAAATGAAGGGAAAAAGTAGTTGTGGAGTTTTCTTCCCCATAAACATGGAAATCAATATATAAATGAACAATCATATGGTAGCAGAATAGACTTTTTTCTCCCTTTTTTCTCTCCTTTTGCCTTTCATTTTTATTTCCAATAGAGAAGAGGTCCGAGCAAAGTAATTAGAAAGTTGGTCTTCATTCTTCACTTTGGAGAACTGGGCTAAAGATAATTAATACTTATAAAAACTTCAAAAAAAAAAAAACCTTCAAAAGGGTAGGTGGGCAAAAAGTTTATGATATAAGATCTGAACCTGTGGGGCAGTGCAGTATAATGGATACGTGGCCAGCCTTGAAGCTACATAGACCTTGATTCCAGTCCTACCTCTGACATATGGTATGACCATAAATGAGTTACATATCAGAACCGTGGGTAACTCTAAAACAATAAGGGAATTTTCACCCCCTAAATTTCTATCCTGATGAAAAAACAGGGCTGGACTAATGTTCATATGAAAATAAAATGATCCAGTTGAAAGGCTTAGGGGAGAAAACCATTGGGAAGGGATAACAAATCCCACTAAAAAAAAAGATTGTAGGCATGCCAGAAGTGCAGCCCAAAACTATTGCCTGCCTCACTGCTTCATTACTGAAGAGTGTAGGAGGATTAGATCCTAGATTTAGAGGTAGATGGAACCTCAAAGATGATGTAGTCCTCTTTACTCAATCTACAGATGAATAAATCAAGGCTTAAAGAGGACAGTGAATTGACTAATAAAAAACTAAGTAAAGAACAGAATACATGTCCTCTGGCTCAAAATATAGAGTTCCTTCCATTAGATTATACAAGAATTTTTTTTCCTTTAATAAACATTCCCCCCCCCCCCCTCTCTCTCTCTCTCTCTCTCTCTCTCTCTCTCTCCCACCTCTCATTCCTGCCTTCTCTTCCTCTCTCTGCCCTTTCCTTCCTTCCTTCCATCTTACCCAAGCTATTCATGGTCCATAATCCCAATGCTGATCAGCATGGAATCTTTAACATGCTCTGTTTATGACCAAGGCCAATTAACCCATCCTCTGGCAACCTAGTAGCCTCTCTCTGCCAAGTGCCACCATTTTGATTACAGATGTAATACAGCCATCCAACTGACTTTTGTCTCACTATAGCTTAGAATTCCTGTGCTTTTAACATATCCTTAAACCTCAGAGTCCCCCAACAACAGAGATTACAGACACGCTTCACTACACTTAGTTGCTATGGTGAATTTCTGCTTCATATTTCTCATCTTATTCTCACTTCCTGGGTCTGGCAGCTGGAAAAAGACAGAACTACAGGTTGTGACAGGTATTTTCAGGAGTCACTCAGATTTAGGTAGCAATAAAATTTTAGTTATCTTTATCAGCAAAAAAATGGATGAGTCACCCCAGAGTACAGAATTGGTTGTAGCTGGCCCTTTGGCAGGGGTGGAGTTGAAGGGCACAGGGCTATAATAGTTCAGCAAACTGTTGACAGTAATTCAGTTGGGAATGTTTAACTGTAAAACTATTAAATGATTGGGCTTGTCCACTGGACTTATCGGGCCCTGGATTATGTACCACTTATTTCTACAGCTTCTTAAATTGTGAACACCTTTCCCAAATCTGAACAACTATAAAGTTTGCAAATTTTATGCTTTATTTTGATTATAAAGAGACAAATGAAGAGAAAACATGGCCTGATTAGCAATTTCTGCATCAAAATAATGTCCACATTCTTACTAAACCACTATAGATTTACTTCAAACCCTTAATTCCTTCTTACAGTATATCTGTGATCCCTGATTTAAAAAAAATGTAAACTCCTATAAGATAGTTACTGTTTTTACTTATATTTGCATCTCTCCAAGTGTCAAATAGATTGCTTTGCATATAATAAGTACTTAAATGGTTTTTAAGTGGACAGTGAATGAATGATTTTCATAATATAATGAAAGCCCAGATGTGATTTCTCGATCATCTAAGAAATAGTAAAATATGGAGAGTATAGTTTTGGTATTAAGTATACTTTTAAAAACTGATAAACTAATACTAGGAAGACTTGGATTCAAGATAGAACTCTGACACATATTGACTGTGTGACTTTGGACCTCTAAGACTTCAGAGAAAGTGCCTGCCTACATTGGCACATGTGTTTCTTTACTTAAGAGTTCCTGATCTCAGTAACATCACGAAATAAATTCTATCCCTGTCTCTGTTATATACAATCAACCAGACTGCTTCATTTCCCAGCCATTTTGGATTAATAAATGTATTGTGTTTATAATGTTATGATGATATAAAAACAAATCCTGTTATCAGAACAACAAGGTCTTTAAGTGAGATAAAGTCAATGAACTCACCCGTCCATTTGCTTCTCCCCTCCACCAGCCATTTACACTCATTTTCGTATAAATTTTCACCATGTCTCCTTTGGATAAAGACAGCTCTCTCATGTCTCTTGCGCAAAAGTCATATCGTGCAATAGCTATCCCCAAAACTTTGGGGCTCAACACTGCAGGAAAAACCAGAAATCCAATATTAGCCAGCCCCTCACGAAACAGTGGTCCCAATGAAGATGAGTATCATTCAATGTAATTAAAATGCAAACCAGACACTACACAGTATTAGCCTTTCATCAAAAAACTAGTGACAAGAATAGAAAAACATGGAATCAAGATTAGGTTTTCAACCAGCTTCAGGTTTAAGTCCTAGAAAATTAAAATATTAACATGAAATTGCTTTTGCCTGAAAGACCCAAAGTATTCCAGTGCAAAGCATTGCAATGTTTTCTAGCAATGAATATCTTCAAATACTGCCAATTTTAGGTGAGTTATGGGTATGCATAATAATATATATCCATGCATATATGCAGACATGTGTAAGTATACTTGCATGCATAGATATAGATGTGTAATTTTTAATGATCTAGTTAATTTGCTATGAAACTATTACAATCTGAAGTCATTTGACTTTGATTTCTAGTTAGGGTAAATGACTCCATTTCCAGTCAGGAAGAATCCAATGAAAATGGCCAAGAAATCCCTTTCAACTAACACTAAAACCAACTAAGTTATGTCGTGAACTCCTTCTATTTGAACATTATTTTTGCTGCTTCCTCTTTGGAAGCATTTTGAAATGTGTTCTACCTATTATGTCATTCTACTAGAAAATCCTGCAACAAACTTTGTAGAGTAAAATATATACATATACAAATGTGTATATATGTATATAAATATATGTAAATAAATACACATATGTATGTATATATATATATACCTAAAGGGATTCTTTTTCCAAACTGATATCTTATTTTAAAAGGTCTTCTTATGCTAATGAGATATACTCATGGATACAGAGAAATAATACTATTTCAGACATTTTATGCATGTAAAGTTATATTTAGAATAATGAAGAGGAGAAAGGATAGACTAAAATAACTTATTTTCTCCATTTGTCCTTACTCATAAACTAATCTAATATCAAGCTACCAATATCTATCCATCTATAGAGCTTCATGATTCCTTTCTAGTAATTTCTCTACCTGCTACTTTCTAGTTTTATAAAGCTTCGTCAGAAGCTTTCTCAGAATTGTTCCCTTGAAGTTGGTGGGTTCTTATAAACCCCAAAATTGGGTTTAAAAAATCTAACTCTAGTCTAAGGCAAAAAGACAAATGCGAAAAGTCAGGTTAATATTTCTAAGTGTTCCCCTGTCCAGACAGTAACAATTAAGTCCTATGTAACAATGGAAAAATTCTCCCACATCATTACTCTGAGAGAAAATCTGGACTATTTTTCATAGTTCTACAGCTGTAGAAATATCTACAATTGTCAGATATGACTAAAGTAATAAATAAATAGCAATATTATACCTTTTGGAGTTATGCAGGGGCAAATGTATATATATATCTATATGGGTCATTTTATTTTACTGCACCATTTATACATAGCCATAACAGCAATCATGCTGAAATCTGTCACACATTATTGGTGCACTGCTCTTGGGCTAAGGTATAATTCTGAAGAAAAATACAGTTGCCCATTAGCTCAGTGGGTAACCTTTGGCAGGTCACTAACATCTCAGAGCTTCAGTTTTGTCACCTGTAAATGAGTGAGTTAGACCAGATGATCTCTAGGGTCTCTTCTTCCTTTCGATAACTCTGATTCCTTGGACTATCATGTTAGACTTAACAAGGGAGGTGTGGGAAATATTTTATCTACATATAAAAGTTCTTGCCTAGATGACACCTAAGCTACCATTAATACTCTTGTCATAATATAAACCAAATATATAATTTCCCTTCAGTCAGTTTATTATCTGTAGAAATGATGGACAACATTCATTCTTTCCATGGAACATGGAATAACTTGACTTAAATGATGAGACAAAGATGTTAACAATGATTGAGGCTCTTTGTGCATTTTTTCATGGTTGAACAGAAACATTGGATTTGGAAATCAAAATTATTATCCTAAGAATATTACATTTCACACTGCCCCCAAACTGACTGCCTCGACTTCCCAACCCTTAGAGCTTCAGAACACTTCCCTCCCCTAATACTTCCCCCCCCAAAAAAAAAACAGTGATCACACAGATATAAATTAGAAATGTCATACTGGAGAAAATAATATTTTAAAAAATCAGAAGATTAAAATGTCATGACAAATTCTTTATGCCAAAAGGAAGAATGTGTATGGTTACAACAAAACTCTAGAGACTGGACATACAAAGATGTATCCTTATGAGTTGCTGTGCATGAAAACCAAATATTTTCATTATGAAACAAAAGCAAATTGAGAAGAAATATAAAAGTGGTAAAGCAGTACCTGACCAGAAAGGAGTGGAAGAAGGGGGAACAAAGCTGTAGTCTGGAGGAGGAGTTACAAAAGAAAACCCACAGAACAAAGAAGGGGCTTAGAGGAAAAAAAGAAAGAAAAAGAGAGAAGCAAAATAACATTTGAATATTGTCAATGGTTTAATAATGTTATTTAAATTATTTTCAAAACAAGGAAATGCATTGTCATTTCAGGCCACCTGAAAGCAAGATGAACCCCATGATCTCAGCATCTCTTTCACTGTTAACATCTAAAACCACTATTTTCAAAATACCAACTAGATTAAATATTATTTTATATATTGTAGGAAATTAATATTGGAATTCAAAGTTATCTATTAGTATACAATGCACATAAACACACATACACATCTCTCTCTCTCTTTTTAAGCCCACATCTCTGGGGGAGCTCTTCTCTTGATGTGGGTTGATTATACAATTCTGATGAATTTCAATAAACATATTTGTGCATGATCCTCTAATACATAGCCCCAATAGTTTTTTAACAGAAAAAAAGACGCCAGAATATATACATACACATACAAATCTCACATATATTCTGATTGTCCTCTGGAAACTGACCCAACGCCCCTATTGTGGTTGCCAATATAAAATATTATTCTTCTCTTGACTTGTTCAGTGGAAAGAAGAAAATGACCAATCCACTTCCATTGTCCAATCATCGTGTATATATATATACCTCATCATCTTTTTAATGGAAAACAATTCTGGTTAAGAGTGTAATAACATTCATTAGTAAGTGTATAACTACATCTCAAGTGGAAAGAGGAGGAGGACACTCTGGGGTTCCATGTTAAGGGAGGAGAATGGCCAGAAGGAATGCTTTCACATAGGGAAGCCAGATCAATGGTCTGTTGCTGCACAATAATGAGCCCTTCTTTCAAACTGCTTATTGCAGATACTGTCCAGAGTCATCACTCACAGAGTAGTAAGTCTCTGGTAACAATTTATTGGGAATGCCTACAAAATGAATCAAACCCTAATTGATTGGCTGGGAGAAGAGTCAAAGTGTATTCAACTATCCCTAGAACCCTCTAAACCTTGGAACCCTAGAGGTCTCAGATACTGAGGAGTGTGTCTCATAACTCTAGAGGTTTTGCTCATTCTTTAAACTTTCTATCTTTACATTTGCCTTAATTTGAAATACATCCTTATTAATATCCAAGAAATAGCAAGATAGAGTGGAATAAGCCTTGAGTTTGAAATCAAGAGAGATTTGGGTTTCCATATTGCCTCAAGACACTTGCTAATGAGATAATCTTCTGGAAATCATCCCTCTGAAACTCAGTTTCTTCATGTATAACTCCCAGGGTTTTTGTGTAATGAAATTAAACTTAAAGTGCAAGAGATGGTAGTCATTGTCTTTGTAAACTCCAATCTATTTCATATGATTACAGGAGATTTGCATCACAAGGCAAATTTAGAGCTGGAAGGGAACTTAGAGGTCATCAAGCCCAGTTCTCTAATTTTATAGATGATGTTCAGAGAAGTCAAGCAATGAATCCAGGATCACATTGCTAGAATCAGAGCCAGGATTTGAATATAGTTCTTCCCAACACCTATGTACAATACTTCATATTTTGTTTTTTTCCAATTATAAATTATATTACATTCTACATATGATATAAAATATTATATTTAGATCTACTTTCCCTCCTTTTATTTTAGGGCTTTGTAGCATAATGGGTAGTGCATTGGACTTGGAATCAATGTATTTTTAATTCAAATCCAGTCTCAGACACATATTAGCTTTATAACCCCCTACCCCACAAGTAACTACTTTCTGCCAAAGGTTCTTTGTATATAAAAAGGGGATAATAATAACATCTTCCTCCATTTCCAGAACTATTATAAGGATGAAGTGAGCTAATTCATAAAGCATTTTATAAACAAAAAATTATAATTAAAAAAGCATAAAAGCTAAATATTATTACTGTAATCATTATTATTATTAATCCTATTCTAAATTCTTCCTCTGAAGCCTCATCATGATATGTCCATTGCACTTGATTCTATTTTTTTAACCCTGACTTTCTGCCTTAGAATTACTACTATAAATTGGTTTTAAGGCAGAAGACCAGTAAGGACCAGTATTTGGGGTTAAGTGACTTGCCCAGAGTCACAAACCTAGGAAGTGGCTGAGGCCATATTGGAACCCAAAATTTCCTGCTTTAGATCTGTTCTCAAACTTCTGAATCATCCAGCTACTGCCATGACTTTATGGCTAGTCTAGAAGAATGCAACTGTAGCGGGAGGAAGGAATGGCTGGTCTTAGATCAATGATTTCTGTTTCCAACTCAGTTGATGTAGTCACAGAAAACCTAACAGCAAAGATGCTCCATATTGTGTTATCTCATGACCAAGCATGGACAAGCTCTTAGATTAAATTGGAAGGGGAACTAGAAATTGATTGACTGACTGAAAATTGCCCTTATCATATTGGAGGCCTTTAAAGAGCTAAGCCTTTCTAGAATAAGAAGATGGGGTTCAAGGAAGTTCAGGCTAGGATATAAGTCCTGCTAACATCTATACCTAGTAATATTTAATATTGAGGCTAGGAGTATGGACCCAATGACTGACTCTATCTCTAGCATCTAATGATCAGCTCAGCTAATTTCAGAGAGGTCCATTAGCAGTTTAATCCAAAGGTTTATAGGTTTTTTTAGTGTCAGAAGTCTTAGAGCAGTTAAGAATTTTGTTGTTGGAAAACACCACTCACAGAATAAATCAACATTCATTAAAATATTTTATGTTAAATTATCAGTAATATTGTTGAGACTGAAAACTTCCTAAGAGTCATACTAATATCTCATTCAATCTTTTCATCTCCTCCTACTACTTAGGAACTCCTTTGCACATATCAAGAGTTTAATTAATATGCATTGAATTGAATTATTAGAATCATTTTTTGGACAGTGGCACATACTATTACTACCTTTTTTAAACTATCTATTATCATGAAGCATAAGTAATTTTAATTACAGTGGCACCATGATATATCTGTTTCTAGACAGATGCTGTCTCTGTTTTAATGAGAAAATGGCATACTTCTAACTTTTTAACTGACAGAAAAGTTGGCACTTGGGTTGACATCAGACATCTGTGAGAGCCAGAATTGTGAAGCCCTCATGCCACACATGACTTTTGGCTGCTATTTTGAATTTTCTCCTTGAGCTGCTTTCCAAACTTCTAGCTTTTAGTGTATCCCTGGGAATTTTTCATCCACAGAGTAATAAAAAGACTATATTTCCCCCAAGTTACTAATGATGACTATTTAAGTCAAGAGCCTAAAGTGTAACAATATATAACTAAAATTGTCTCAGGGGAAGAGGAATAAGGAGCCTGTGAAAATACAATTAAATGTGATTTAGATGATCTTAAAAATAGGCAGATATATTCAAGCAGGTGACCTTTCTTGGTTCTGAGAATCTTTTACATCCCTAAACTAATTTGGTTAATAATTTGATGCAAGATTGGTACTGAATGCTCCAAATAAATAATTCTAGTTTGCTACTGCTGGTACTCTGAGTTTTTAAGTGACTATAATCATGACCAAGAAGTTGCAGCTGGGTTTCTATAGATAATTTTTTCTAGTCTTTGACCCTCTGTTCTCCTTTACTTCATTTCTCATTATAAACTGATAATGTCTCACAATTTCAATAAATCATCCCAAGTCAATCCTTTTTTTAAGTTTTATTGATGTGGTTTTTTTTTTACATTAAAGACATTAACAGATTACTCACTTTTAGTCAGAGGTCTCTTGTAACAAGGAAAACAAGTAAAATTAATAATATAGTGACCTTATTTGAAATTGTCTACATTCCACCTCTGTAGCACATACTTCCCCAACTCTATTTTTAAATAAACAAAGGATCAGTTTATACCAGATCACTTCCATTTTTATATAAATCTCTTGCCCATTTACAAATATTTGTCTAAACACAGAGAAGCAATTATGTTTTGTACCGATGAGTAGAAACACTCTGCTCATCTGAATATTTGTATTGGAGCTATTGACCAGAAACAAACTAGTTAGCAAATATCAGCAAATTTCTTGCTCTTCTTTGGTAATATTTCCTTTTTTAAGATAATGTTTTATTTACTTTACTGTTTTCAGTAGAGTCATAAGAAGAAACAGAGGGGAAGTTTATCAATATTATGAAACTGATGTACTAATAGCTCCTAATGGGAATGTTTAAATCAATGAACCACTGAGTGGGGAAAAGAAAATGGCAGCATACATATAATCTACAGATTTGTTGATTATTCATAAATTAGCTAATTGATGAGCATTAGCTACAAAAATTTTATAGCCACTGGCATGTTATTACTATAGAGAGGTTACAGCTAAAGGCTTCTCAGCAAAGAAAACAAATTAATTCATGAATTTTGAGTATATACATTCTAATAAATTATTTGATTCATATGATATTATTAGTAATATCATTTAATAATTCACCTCCACAGAATACTTTAGAATTCACCAACCTTATAATAACCTTGTAAGTTATACATTTACTATAATAATAGTAACTCCTATTTCTATACTCATTTAAAAGTATGAAATAATTTAGTGCAAGCATTATTATGCTCATTATACATATTAGGCAAGTGAAGCTTGGGTTTAACTAACTTGCCACTGGTCCCATAGTTAATACATTTCAGATCGTAAGCTCAAAACACTCATGTCCTGAGTCCAAGTGGACCATTCTTTACACTGGTCAAGGAGTCTTTCCAATTCTTTCTTGATTAAGACTATCTGCATCTGAGTAAACTAGGTTTTAATTTCTAGAAGTAGATTTTAAATTGTTTTGCAGTCCACTGTAAAAGGCTTGGCTTGGCCAACACTTGGATGAACAACATCTAATGAAGGATTATCTGGGATAAATGTTGTACTATGATGGAGTTTCTTCTTCTCTATTGCAAATTCTAGAGGTCACTTTCCCTGATATTTCTGTTTCTATGTTATAATCAGTTTCTCTTTATTAGTGAGACTCAAGTCAGGAATAGAAGTGGATTTTGTTGTTTCTTCTCACCTTTGAAGGATGAAATCAGCTCTATGGCAGGTCAAGAAATTAAAAATCATTCTGTTATAGACAGACACTCCAAATGAGGTCCAGATTATTAAAGTTCTCCAACGTTACAATTTAGTGGTCCCATTTGAAGTTGTGATATTTCTCAGAACTCTGCATCTCTTTTGCCTTTCTATCCAAATGTTCTCTAGTACACCCCAATAATATATCATTTCTGACAATCTATTGACTGTTATACAAATATTCCACTATTCCCTTCTCTGGTCCCTATATTCTCTCATGATTATACCTTCTTACTACATATGATACTTTGTCCCTTCCTACTAATCCTCTCTTATTTGTTTTGAATAATGCATGTACTACCAGAGAAATAATCTATTTGTGGTTCCTATTCCACTAAACTCAGTGCCACCTATATAATGTCAAGGGCCCCTACTTGAATTAGGACCTCAAAGTGCCTGGCCTATTCCTAACACTTGGTGTCTTTGTTTAGTGATAATTTGAGGCAATGGCTTTTATTCCTGGTTTCCATTAATTATTGGTTATTGAATCCTTATAAGGGATTTTTTGCCAGTATGTCATATCAAGTTAAAAAATTATATAGCATTTCAAAATTCTCCAACTTAAACTTTTGACTAAAAGTAGTACTAAAAATACTTTAGGTATATAATAATACTGATGACAGAATAAGGATGGGGTTAGTGGCAAATACAGAATGGAGAAACAACAATCTGTTCAGGGCACTTGTGTCTCCTTTTCCCTCTTGAGCTACCCATCTGGACATGCTATTCTAGCAACCTCATAAGCCTTATGGACAATTTGAAAAAATTTCTCGATTAGTTACAAATGCCAAAAGTTAATATACAAGGGCTCACATTTCTTCTTCTCTTCCCTTCCCCTAAATCCCACCTCTATATTTCTTCCCTTTGTATTTTCTCAGGAATATGATTTTCTCAACTTTCTCCCAATTTCCTTTGCTCTATATTTCAGAAAGCAGAGATATGCTAATTTGGCAATAGCGTCTTAGGTTGAAACCAGATATTTTTTGCTCTTAGTCCAATAAACAACTGGGCTCTCTGATGCTAATTTATGAAAAGATGTGCTTGACACTTTTACTGATTACTGCCTGGTTTTCAAGTAGGAATATGTGTATCTCCTTGTGTTGATCTTCCTGGTATTAGGGCTATTATCTTATGGAAATCCTAACCAAGAATCTATAGATATTCTACTCCCAACATGGAAGCCATAAATGAGGGCACAAAAATGTAGAAGCCCTATCAATGGGTTCATAAGACTATCAGACAACTTCTGTCATTCCTGTTATCTGCTATTCCCCACTCCAAAAGCATGTCCCACTTAATTCTTTCTCCCCCTACCTTCCAACAGAATGATATCATTATAGGAGGATTTTTATAAAAATCTATTCTAAACCTCTCATTTATCAGATGAGGAAATTGAGGTCCAAAGAAATTGAATTGCTTTGTCCAAGGTCATACACAACTAATTCATGGCAGAGTTAAAAAAAGCAATTGAAATTGATTGAAGAAACTATTCTTCAAGGTATCATTGAGAAAGATAGGTTTCTAAGGTCTGTTTTGGAAAAGAAGGAGGAGATTACACCCTTCATAATATCATCAGTAGGAAATGGCATGGCTCCTGTTTTGAGAAGGGGGTCCTTCATGTCTGGTATGCACTCAGGTGCCATCTCCTAAGTTTTTCCTGATCCATGTTTCTTCTCTCCACCATTGTCTTAGTGCCCTTTCCCTTTTGAATCATTGAATAATATATGCACAGGTCTCCCTGCCTATCCCCAATCCCAATGTAAGTAATCTTGTATTCCAGGATTTCTATTTTCCTTTTTTGTATCCCTAATAGCTAATTGCAGAGACGTATATAGTAGGCACTTAATAAAAAATTTGTCATAGGTTATTGATTCTCCTAAAACTCCTCTCCATCTCTGTGACCTCCCAAGGTCACTCCATACACAATCAAGAAAATCCCTTGGACCTTCTAAAATAAGACAACGGTGCCTGGGATTTGTCCTTCGAAATGCTGCACTCACTGCCCAGCATATTTTAGGCTCCCATTAAATATTAATCAATATCCTCTCATGTATTATCATCATCCATATATCTGACATAGTTCTTCCATTATGATGAACCTTGAAAATAATCATTAATCTTCAAGGAGTATTCTGAGCAGAATCTAAGCCACTCAACTATCAGGGATGATCTATCAAAAAAAAAAATTAGATCCTTAAAAAAATGCAGGCATTACAACTGTGGTTATGAAGGCTTCTAGTGCTTTCTATTTTTCCTAAGGTTGGAGAAGCCCTCCCCTACTCTGCTTAGTTTTCAGCCTGCCCATCTCCTCTCTTCTCCCTTAGGGACCTTTAATAGGAATAGTGGATCTAATATACCATCTGGCATCGGATTCTAATTCTAATTCTAACAACCTCCTGGTAGGGAAGGTTGTTTATGGATTTCAAATGAACATTCAGCAAAAAGGTAGAAATCTGGGCAAATATACTAAACTAGGTTCTTCTACAGTAAAATGATCTGAGCTACCAGTCATTGTATTTTGGTATAGTAATCTTCATTCTCTAAATGAATATTACTCAGTTGTTTCAGTTGTTACCTGACTCATTGTGGCCCCATTTAGGGTTTTCTTGGCAAAGATACTGGCGTGGTTTGTTATGTCCTTCTTCAGCTCATTTTATAGATGAGGAAACTGAGGTAAATAGGATAAATTGACTTGCCCAGGGTAACACAGCTAATAGGGTCAGGTCAGATTTCAACTCAGATCTTCCTGACTCCAAGACCAGAGCTATATCCACAGCTATATCCACAGCACCATTGAAATTCTCTAAATGGAACTCCTTTGATAAAATAAATATCCAGTGGGTCATATTTTTACAAAGGAGTAATGTTTTAATTAGAGGTAAATTCCTGAACAAGAGCACATGATTGAATCACAGGTTTGACCAGTGATAAGCCACATGGAAATTATAAACCATGCAACCAATCTGTTGTTTCATCAGTTCCCTTCAATGGTATTTATCATAAGCTGTCCATGATTACTATACTATGCTACTCTTTTCTTTGTTCTCTCAATAGTGGACTTATAAGAAGCTCAATCAAAATGCTAGAAGCCTTCTAGACAGCCTTAAATTTTATCAACCAAAAGCAGATATTTCCAATAGATGTTCCTGGTTGAATCCTACTACTTTTCAAATCATTGTTCTCTTTGGTGTAATTTCTATGTCCTTTACAAACACCTCAGAGACTATGATACTAGAATCTGAGTGTAGTGGTTTCAATATCCATAATGGAGAAAAAGATTTGTTAAATTTTTTTTTCACAAAAATCTTTTCCATTTTGCTTTTGTTTGTAATTCTCCATCCATTTTCATCAAAAAATACCCTTGAGATGATGCTGCTAACTGGTTTTATTCTCAGCTGCTTCTTACTTTCTGAGTCTATAATTGTCCATTATCTTTTTTCACAAGATTTTACAAATGAAATTACATTCTAATCTAGCAACTATTTCCACCTGATAAGTAAGTCAAATTTTTGCTGGCTAAAAAACTTTTTGAAGATTTTTGGACTTCTTGTTGCAATAATTAATTTATATTTTTCAAATTTCTGGAGGAAATCAGTGTCAATGTTATCTCTATTGTCCATTTCTCATTTTTTTTAATTTTCAACTACTTGTTTAAATAATTCAGAATTAGTTGTAATTAAGTACCATATTTTTCATTGTTATTGTTTATTTTTTAAAGAAATCTTGATCTTAGTTCTGATGAATAAATTGTCTGTGTTCAAAGAACAAACTCAGCTCACCTATAAATAAAAATATTTTCTGAATTGCTAAAAAAATAAACCATTTTATCCTTTCTTGTATGATTTGGAGCTCACCATATTCACTGCGGACCATTTTTTTTTTTCAAAGAAAGTGTTGATGATTTAGAAGCATGAGGCATCTATGCAAATCTGATCTTTGGTCTGTCTCACTTATTGTTCCAAAATCATACATTCTCATTTATTTTCCTCATTGTCACTTTTTTCTCACCTTTACACTGAAGTCATCAAATATCAGAGTATATGTTGATTTGACTTAGAATGTCTTTATCAAATTCTTCATAGAATTTCTCTATTTTAGCAACAAATAATGGCATATAAGGTACAATTATTTTCATGGTGAGCTTTTTGCATATAATCATTATTAATTTTATAACCCATGATGACCAAAGATGCCATGAAATGATATTTCTTAGATCCTCTGGGATCAATAAAAACTATTCTGCTGGCTACTGCCTTTACTTCAACATGTAGTTTTTTCAAGACTAAGTCTGATTTTCAAAGACCAAGTTGGTTTATCGAGAGGTACATGATGGCTATGTAATTCTAGGCCAGTGATTTAATCTCTCAAAGACCTAATTAATGATCTAAAACTACAAGTTGTGGAGAAAGTGTTGACTTGTTTTGATGGATAGAATTCTCTCTATTGTAGAGTTTCCTATAGTAATAAAATCACAGGTCCTGCCTCTACCTTATAAATGTATGTTTAGCACATAAATATGTAATTGTGTGCCATAATGTTAACCAATATTAAAGTTGACTATTCTTTTTCAGCACTTTCAAGATATATTTTGTCCTCCTTGTGGGTATTCCTTGCACTAATGCTCCTCTATGACTTAGTATCTGGTTGTTGTTGGTTTTTTTTGACCCATGCATTCTTTAGAATAAGGTAATTTAGTTTCCAACTAATTTTTAGACATTTTTCAGCAGCTCTTTGTGGAGTGTATTTTTTATAGCATTATGTCCTGAAAAGGATAGATTTAATATTTCTCCTTTTCTGTTTTTGGTTGTAAGACTTTTCTATCTTATTAAATGATCAATTATTGTGAAAATGTCATATATTACTAAGAAAATGGTATATTCTTTTCTATTCCTATTCAGTTTTCTACAAAGGTCTGTCAAATATAACTTTTCTAAAATTCTATTTAATTTTTTTCTTGTTGCCTTTTTTGGTTTGACTTAATTCTGAGAGAGGAAGGTTAATGTCACCTACTAATATAATTTTATTGCCTATTTCTTCTTATAACTCATATAATTTCTCCTTTAGGGATGGGATGCCTTAGTATATGTTTTTCAATAGTTGCCATGGTTAAGATAATTATAAGACTATAGCCAACTTGGTAATGAACCTCTCTAAACATAGCTAGAGTTGGTCCTTGAGAACAATAGATATAGAAGTTTATCTACTAATCTCCTCCCTAGTGCCCAGTGGATCAGCGTATTGAGAATTGAGCTTGAAGTCAGAAAGACCCACTGTTCAAATCTGACCTCAGATACTTATTAGCTATGTAATGGGTAACTAAGGTATATCACTTAACTCTGTCTACTTCAGTTTTCTCCACTCTAAAATGAGATTGTTGTTAAGTATCAAATAAGAAAATATTTATAAAATACCTAAGTCTGTGGCTGGAAGATAATAGGTGTTTAGTAAATGTCCTGTCAAACCCCTTAAATGTGTTGGTGGGAAAGAAAGCAAAGGTGTTTTATTTTTTTTTAAAGAACACAATGAAACATCAAAGTGAGCTAAGATTATTGAAGGAAAATTACTGCAAGGATAAAGGAAGCTGTTTGACAATCCTGAAAGTCTGTTAATAGGGTTCATGCCTTGTTCTCGATATATGTGAGCGTGTGTCTGTGCCCCCTTCATCAGCCTTTCCTCCCCTGACTGGTAAGGGGGCAAAGAAAAGCCAATAAACAATTTCACAAATTGTAGATAAGCTTATTCTCAACACTATCAGATACTTCCTAAAGACACTGGAGGAAAAACAGCCTTTTGAGGACACAATCTCTGATTGTATGTGGATAAACTGACCTATAATTGAGGGGAAGTGATAATAGACTGCCCCCAAATAAAAGGATGCATTTTTTCATTTTAATTGGCACTTTCATTATTACTGTTACATAGGCTGTCTGTCAGAGCATTCAGTGCTTCATGTGTTTATCATTCATTCTTGACAACTGTGATGAGAACTGCTAATAAGCATCAAATAAGAGTCTGTCAATCATGTGCTTCTACTGCATGACATACATAGATGGTTCTGTTTGTGCTATCAGAATCTGCTGATAACCCTTTTTTCCAATTTCCTATAATGTGACAACATTAATATCCTGCAAAAGCCTTTTTTATAAGCATCTCTAACTATTCCCACTTTTTATAAGCTAAGGATTCTAATGGACTCTTAAATGGCATTCATTTGTTCCCATGAGCAGGTAAAAATTAAAGAGATTTGAAAAGAAGATAACACAAAATAATGCTGAATTCTAAATTGCCCAGCGAATTTCATGAGAAGCAGAAAAAAAAGCTTTCAATAGACAGTGTAGTTCTTTTCACATGTTGCTCTTACTCCACTTAGAGGAGGATTTCAACTCATCACCTGTGGGTACTCCCTCAACTGGAGCATGTTTCAACCCACCCACAATTTTCTGTTTTGTGCCAATCCTTCTAGATCCTTCCAATCCTGAGACATATCCTAAGCTCTATAGTCTATATTTTTACAAATATATAAATAAAAGGTAGAAAGAAGAGAAATAGAGAGATGGATAAATGGGTAGATAGTGAATAGATGGATAAACTTGGACTTATTAAGGGCTTACTACTGGCTAGGTTCTTTAAAAGGTGTTAGGAGTACAAAGCCAAAAAGGAAACAGGACTTTTGCTCAATGAACTTATATTACCAGAATAAATAACATATACACATATAAATATATGCCAAAAATAAATTTAAAAAAATACAAGATCCTCTCTGGAGGATAGGAGAGAAAATGTCCATTATGAGTGTTTATGATGAGAAGGGCATGTCTGGGAAACAAGCCTTCTGCAGCAAAGGACACTGAACTTCTGCAGCAAAGGACACTGAACTGAGTTTTGTAATAACTTAAGTGAGGCAGAGATGAGGAGAGACAACATTCTAGACTTGGAGGAAGCCTGTGTGAACACAGGAGTTGTAATGTGGTAGCAGAGAAAACAAGAAGACCAACTTGGTTAGCCTATAGATTCTGTGAAAGGAGGCAATGTTTAGTAAGCATAGAAAAGTGAGCTGGAATAGATTGTATTGAATTTAAATGCCAAATATTGTATTGATTGCATTTACTAATAATTAAGGGAACCAGTAAAGTCTACTGAGAAGCAGGGTGAGGTGGCCAGATTTATTTTGTGGGATTATCACTTTTGGTAGGTATGTGGAAGGTGGATTAGAGTGGGGAGATATCTGAAGCAGGGAGACAGTTGCAAGTTATTAAATTGACTATGTAAGACCTGAAAGGGGCTTTCTATATGAGGAAAGAGAAGAGGGTATATGTGAAAGATATTTTCATAGAAAAAACAATAAGACCTGGCAAAGGAGTAGAAGGGCAGGGGTTTTTAAGTGGATTGACAGATGGATGGAAGCTCAGATGGAAAGATAGATGAGAGAGAAAAGGGAAGGAAGGAAGGAAGGAAGGAAGGAAGGAAGGAAGGAAGGAAGGAAGGAAGGAAGGAAGGAAGGAAGGAAGGAAGGAAGGAAGGAAGGAAGGAAGGAAGGAAGGAAGGAAGGAAGGAAGGAAGGAAGGAAGGAAGGAAGGAAGGAAGGAAGGAAGGAAGGAAGGAAGGGAGGGAGGGAGGGAGGGAGGGAGGGAGGGAGGGAGGGAGGGAGGGAGGGAGGGAGGGAGGAAAATAATAGAAATGAAGATAGATTGTATTACCACAGAAGGTGAGAGTTAGAAGTGACTAGAAATCTCATTAGCCTACTATTACCTAAAGCAAAAATTTCTTCTATAAAATCTATGATGAGTTGTTTGTTATCCGACCACCACTTGAAGACTTTTAGTAATCAAGAAGTCATTAGTACCTAAAATAGTTCATTTCATTTTTGTACAGCATTCAACATTAGGAAGGTGTTTTTTTTTTCCTTTTATGGACCCAAAATCTGTCTCCCAGTAGCTTCCACTCATTGGTGCTCATTTCTGTTCTCTGGAGATAAAAATAAATTCAACTTCTAGTCTACCTAACAGCTCCTAGAATATATGAAGGCATATATCATGTTCTCTCACATGTCTTTTCTCCAGGCTAGACAGCTCCAGTTCCTTTGATGGGTCCTTATTAGGGATAGTTTCAAGTCTCCTTATCATTCTGGGATATCGTACTTTGGTTACTCATCAATTCATCAATATCCCTTCTAAATCATGGCATCTGAGACTACAGAAAATATTACAATCTGCAGAAGTCCAAGTAGAGAGTTACTTTCATCTCACTTATTGGGTATCCCTATAATGACACATATCACATCCTAATCCATGCCTGTTGGTGTAAATATCCATTTTCCTCCACAATTTTTCTAAAGCCAATGCTCTGAGGGACTTCTTCATTTTCCCTTGACATTTAAAAAATACCACTTTCTTAATATATGGATGCTATACTTTTGTTAATTCAATATTTTTTGAGGTGGAGAGGTAGTGGCATTGGCTACTCATTCATACTGTTGATTCATATGGAATATGTATTCTTCTAAAACTCTTGGGTCATTTTTACATAAATTGAAATAGAGCTTTATCTCCCATTATTTTGTGCTTATGAATTTGATTTTTTTAATCCAAGTAAAGCATTTACATCTATCCCTATTAAATTCCATCTGGCAGATATTCAGACTCCTGTATCAGGAAGTTGAAATCTTGCAAATTCCAGTTCTGTCAACCACTCTATTACCTGTTTCTCCCAGTTTCATCTTACCTCTACCTTTTATCTTATTTTGGAATGCATGTTGCCTTAAAATGAAAAGGGAAAGAATGTTACTGCTTACTTAGAAGCATACAATTTTGTAATGCTATCCTTTGAGATGTTCTGCATTGTTATCATATATTGCTATGTTCAGAGAAGATGGTTGTTTTATGGTCTTTAGAAATAAAGTGTGTCCCAAAACTTTTGGGACACACTGCTATGGTTAATAATCTCTTTTCCCCAGACATCATATCTTTTGGTCATTTAATGTAACTTAACATTTCCATTGGTCAACAGAAAGAATAACCTTGGTCAGAATACCAGGAGAACTGCATGTCAGCTTTATTCAAATAGCATCGTAAAATCACCAGGACGTCCATAAACATTATGTCTAAGTTAGAAATAGTTTGGCCCATACAAAAAGTCAGTGAAAAGTGGATAGATTGGGAATTAACATCCCACGCACGCTCCTGATAGATTTCTGAGCACAAACATGATTTTAAATTTGGCAGCAAAGAAATGTAACTAGACACATTCATAAACCTGTTTGCAGACCTGATTCTGCTTAGCTTCAGAAAAAAAAGTCCTAGCTCAAGACATTACCATATTAATTGGTTATCCGTCAAAACTGCAGAATGAAGATGTTCCCTGTTATTGTGCTTTTAATCCTTAAGAGACAACTAACGGTATTCTAAAGTATAATTACAATACTCACAGTTGCTGCTTGCTCTATTACCCCTCTGTCCGGCTGTATTTTCAGGTTCCTTGTATGGGAACTGAAGAGTAGTATCTAAAGTTCTGAAGCCTTCTTTAAGAGAGTGATGCTTATAGTACTCGACGAGTTCCTTTCAGAAAAAAAAAGGCACCAAAGATGATTTAAATAAGGGTAATTTTGTCCTCCGTCAATTCAACTTCTTAGACACACAATTACATGCTTTATAAAGATAATCTCTACAATGCAAACTCTTCATAAATACATAGAAGAGTAAGTGAATGATAATCTCTTCCCAGCTGCACGGATGTTCCTGACACCTACCCAGTACCAATTCCAGCTCTTCTAACCATTTATAATGGGAGGCTCAACCCCCAACCCATTGCTAATGAATACAGCAGATCTCATTATTTGGCAGTGGGGTATAATGCATGAGCAGAAGTTACACCAATTTTCCACTTCAACATAGCAATTACTGCTCTTCTTTATTAAACACTTTCCCCTCTAAATATACATAAAAGGATACAGCTGCTTGCTAACTATATCTATTCCAAGTTTCCTATGTTTTCTCCTAAAAGACAAGGGAATAAAGAAACCTCATTCCTAAAAGGCACCAAACCAAAGCTCAAGAAATGTTCTCAGCATCATTCTTGGAATGGTGAAGATGAAGTCTTAGAATATAATACATCTGAGCCGATGTGGTTTTCTTAGGGCCAAGGATATGACTGCTTCCAATTTGCTTTCACAAGTGAAGTCTTAAATATGTCTAAAGCCTAAAATTCTGACATTTCTAGTGTTAGGTTTTATAAGAAAATCTTCACAAGCCACACTAGAGATCTTTACAGAAATCAGAGCTGACCTAATTTAACTAGCATTGCAGTTGTGAATGAATTTATACCTTGAGAGAAATTCAAATTATCATTAGGTGATCATTACATCTACTTGTAACCCAAGGAATATATAAACAGTTGGAAGGAGAAATCACTCTTGATTTCATTATTTCATCCCCTAATTACAATAAATATTTTGTTTTGTAAGTGGGAAAGACAACTAATTTGCTGGAAACATAAGCTAGTCAATTCTTTAGTGTTCAGATTCTCCAAACAAACAAAGCAAAGAATCACCTCAAAGAAGAAAAACAACCATTAAATATTTTCAACAATTTTAAAACAAAACCTAAAATTACATTGATTTGTGCCAGTCCCCTAAAGTTCAAAACTACTTTTATAGATGTCTGTCATCATCATCATCATCATTATACAATTTGGTTGGGTGGAACTTTGAAGATCATTCAATAAAATCTGTTAAAGTAATATAGAAATTCTTCTTATGATATTCATGATATTTCTCCTCTGTGTAAACCATATGAGGAATGGGAAACTCACAGCATAATCAAGTAGCCCGTTCCATTTTTGGACAGCTTTAGTTATTCTTTTTTTTTTATATTTAACTTACACTTATTTCCACAAGATGGATGCTGATTTTATTCTATGAAATAACCCCAAACAAGTCCCCTAGTAGACACTACTCTGGAATAGGAATAATTTTATGTGTGTGTGCATATATATACACATATGCACATATGTATATGTTCACACAAACCTATACATATTAGAGCTCATTTTTTGCATATATACATTCTGAATTAAGTATGTATGTATGTGAATATATGTGCATATGTAATACATATATACATACATACATACAAAATATTCTTTATATATGTAAAAGTATATATACACACACTATTCTTTATATTTATACATGTACATAATACTGTGCATATACAAATATAAAATTGTCTGTATATATGTATGTATATTTATAGATACATATATAAAATATCTTTTTCATTTCATTTTTAATGTTTTCTCTCCTTCCTATGATTAATTAAAAATATGAATAAAAACTTGGTAACAAATATTCATAATTAAGCAAAACAAATTACTGCATCAGTCACATCGTGTGTATGTGTGTGTGTGTGTGTGTGTGTGTGTGTGTGTTATCAGTCTTGGCTGATGAGGGTCTGACACAAGAGGCAATGTGAGACTGGAGTAGGGTGATTAAACAAAATTAATAGGCACAGCAAAGGCAAAAGGGGAGACCATAAAGCTGAGAGAGCTAGTCGAGGGTTTCATTTGAGCAGGGAAAGACATAGGTTCTTATGGGTTTGGGAAAATTAGGGGTGCAAGGATTAGGTAATCTGGGATTAATTTCATTGGTTATTTCAGGGTGGAGGCATTTGTTTCCCAAGATCATATAGTTCTTATCATGGTACAGACAGTATAATTCAGATTACCCCTCTGTCAGAGAGAAGATACTATGCTTCATCACTGTTTCTCTAGAATTATTTTCTTCAAAGTGGTTTCATTTATTAAGAATATAAAATATGAAGCTTCACTAAAGTTTTTATTTCCTCCTAGTATATTACAAAAGGAAGGCTAAGAATTAAATTCTAATTTGATCTCAATGTTGTCCTTTATTTGAAGCCAAAGAAGTGACCAACTATTCATTTGCTTTGCCCTTCCAAAGAATCCGGTCAGATTTATAATTTGAAAATGTATTCAGTAAGCTGTATTCTTGAAGTCTTTTTGAAAAGGAAAAAATATGTTAAAGCAAACTTGAAAGTCATTATCACATGAGTCTCCAAATTACTGTATCTATCTTAAATGTAATTTAATAAAACATATATTAATTGCAGTCCATAGAATACTATGGATATTTTAGAAGAACTGAGTTCAACATCAACTTCTCACTGGAAAAGTGGAATCTTGCATTTGGAAGGAATTTTAAAATAGCTGATGTCCATATGTGTTTATATTGTTGGGATGTATATTGATGTTTGTTGACTCATCTAATTCCTACAAGGACCCCATGTAGCGAAGAATCCTAACATCATTACCCCCATAATACAGATTAGGAAACTGACAAAGTCAAGTTAAATTATTCTCCTTTGGCCATATGACCAATTTAGTAGAAAAGAAGGAAAAAAGATTAGTAGAAATGTTTTGTATTTGTATCTCCTGTACTTAGCACAGTGTTAGGATTTAATAAAATAAAAACTTTTTGATTAATTGACTAATTGATCAATGGTGTGCCTACACTCAGTCCTGTGCTCTTTCCATAACATTATGCTGCCTAGTTACTACCTGTGATCTTGGGCAAATGATTTGATTACACTAAGCTGTAATTTCCTCATCTACATAATGAACTAACTGATTTGTTAGGTTCTCTTTTTAATATGAATCTATGAGCCCAAGAGAATTCAAGTTTATGTGTACATGACATACAAAAAGTAAATCTTTTCATATATAATTATTTGGGCAAAAATAAGCCAGTGCATTTCCATAGATCCATGCCTTTACTTGGCTCTGTGTCTCAATATAACCCATACTTGTCATACTAGTCACTAACTTCTCAGTGCTATAAATAAATAGCAAACAAACAAAATAAGACAGAAATCTGTTCTTTTCTTATCTCATATGACCTCACATATCATTTAAAAAATCATTGAGAACCAATCACTCTAGTCACCAAGGCAATAAGAAGTGGAGATGGTTTATAAAACCCATTTGGATCTGAATTTTTTGGTATCTATAACAACTAGACCAATATAAATACATGTTCAATGGAACGAGAAAATTTTCTGAAGCCAACTAAGAAAAACAAAAACAAAAAGATTTTGATTGAACACACTTGAACATCAAACCATTAAAAAAATCACAGAAGTGATCCTAGACCTTGATTTTTTTAAAGAGTACTTTTTTCTAATGAAGGTCAATTTCCCTTCTCTTCTATACCTATTCTCGGTGGAAGAATTTCTCTGCGAGAAATGAGCTATGAAAAATGGATCTAAAAATGTACTTGACTTTTTTTTACCATCTTCTCCATGCTACAACCCCAATCCATGGTCATTATATAGTTTCTAAACCAAAGAATGATAGCTGATGATAATGTTGATTTTGGTGGTGGTTGTGGTGGTGATGATGATGAAAATTGCATTTATGTATTGCTTTCAGATT